>NC_083524.1:9500000-9530203 GCF_032362555.1 Amyelois transitella
CAAGTCACCTTAGCCGCTCTAGATAGCTGTTTGTAAATATTGATTGCTTTCCTACAGATGTTGGCCACATGTTTGTCAAAAGTCATTTTGCTGTCGATTGTGACTCCCAGCAGCTTCATTTCGTCCACGGTGTTGATGGCAACTCCACCCATGGTTAGGCGTGGTGTGTCATATTTCAATTTCCTGGTTATAACCATGGAATTGGTTTTGTGTGGTGCAAACCTCAATTTGTTTCGGACACCCCACGCCCTTACATGTTCCAGTATCCCGCTTGCCTGTTGTTCGATGGCAAGGGCGGTGTCGCCGTGGAACGCCAGTGTCACGTCGTCAGCAAATGCCTGACAATGCACTCCCTTTTCTTCGAGACTTTTAAGCAGGGGATCCAACAACAAGTTCCACAATATCGGTCCAGCTATGGATCCCTGCACGCATCCTTTGCCGGTTGCTGTTACGACCTCCGTGCCGCCATATCGGACTCTTACCGTTCTTCCTTCCAGGTAGCTATTTATGAGTCTTTTGATGTTGTCCGGACACTCTTCCTCTGCAAGTCTGAGTTTTAGCGCGGGCCACCAAGCGTTATCAAAGGCCCCCTCTATGTCCAGAGACACCACATTTACGATCTTCTTTTCTTCTAGCTTTGCTCGTATGTGTTGCATCAGGGCACAGAGGGAGTCCTCGGTGCTCCTTTGTGGCATGAAACCATATTGGCGCTTGCTCATTCGGGGAAGCAGGTGATGTTTAAGCCGGGCAACTATCATTTTCTCGAAAATTTTTCCCAAAATCGATAGCAGTCCGATTGGTCTGTATGACTTGGGAGATGTATAGCTTTCTTTCCCTGGTTTCTTCAGAATAACTACCACCGCTTCCTTCCACTTAGCAGGATAGTAGTGGCATTCCAGACATTTATTGAAAAGTTGCAGGAAGAGTTCCGGGTCATTTTCTATAGCTTTTTGGCAGATATCAGCTGTAAAGTGGTCACCTCCTGGAGCCTTCTTGGGGTTAAAGGATTTTGTGGCGTTTTTTAGTTCCGTCATAGTGAATGCCGGGTCGCATTTTTTATGATGTTCCTCAACATTCATTTTGCTGACTGTCTCCCTTATTTCCCGATGGGAATCATTGTCATTTGCCACATCATCCTTAGGATAGAAGGTTCGGGCCAAGAAATCTGCTGATTCCTTCATGGTTAGTGTCTTCCCCTCTTCCTCCAACGGTATGTCTTCCGCCCGGTGTGCCGTCCTTTGCAAGACCCTGTACAGACCGTCCCATACACTCTCACCCTCTTGTCTTTCGCAAAATGTTTTCCAGCTGCTGGTCTGGGCCTCCACAACCTCAATTTCATATTTCTTTTTCTTTTCCAGGTATTCCTCTACCACGGATGCTCTTCGTACTGGCGCCGCGTTCCTAATTCTTCGCCTCAACGTCGCTACTTCTGCCTTCTTCGCTGCGAGATGATCGGACCACCATGGCACGGTAAGTTTTTCTTTTTGTTTTTTCTTAGGTATTGCATGGTTGCACGCTTCAGTTATTATTTTATTTATTTTGTGAACTGTGTCTTCTATTTCAATTATTCCCTCTATTTTTTCTATTTCCGTTTTGTTTATTTTATGTACCTCCTTTAATTCGTTAATTTTTTCTATAAATATTTGCCAATTTGCTTTCCTTGTATTGTACAACCTGGTTGTTCTCTCTACTTGCATTCCTGCAGTCTTTCCTAATTTTATGTTAAATGTGATGCCATTATGATCCGATCCCGTCAAGTCTTCTACTACCTTCCAGCCGTCTATTGCACCCAGTAGGTTTGTCGAGCAAGCTGTTACATCGACAAAGCTCTTATATCTTTTATTACCTCTTATTGTGTCGAAGGTAGGCGTTTCGCCTGAATTGAGGACATGAAGACCCAGCTCATGCAGTGTACTAGCCATATCTTCTCCCCTGTGGTCTATCTCTAGGCTTCCCCACCATGAGCTCTTGGCGTTCGCGTCTCCTCCAAGGATCAAGTTTTCCGGCTTGAGCGTACTCACTATTTTATTTAAATGCTCCAGGTATGGATCTAATGTCTTGTCTGGCTCGAAATAACAGGAGATGAGGGTTATTTTCCCAGCTTCAGTTTGTATTTCCACAACTGTAAAGTTTTCCGTGGTCAGCTTTGGGTGTTGTACGACCACCAGGTTAGAGTCAAAGACTGCTATTGCAGCTTTAACATTCCCGTCTCTGTTTCCTCTCATGTCCTGGTAGATTCGCACTCCCCCGTAACTCCTCATCCTACCCTCTCTGCCGACATACGGTTCCTGCAAAAGGGCCACCGCAATGTCGCGCTTCTCCGCCTCGATCATCAGCTCAGTGGTTGCTAATTTTTTCCTCTGCAGGTTCGCCTGCACGAACCTGCACAGGCCGTTTCTGCCTGGGGCGCCCTTAGGAGTAAGCTATAGTTGACCGGGCCAGTGCATCCCATTTTCGCCGCACTGGGCAAGTTTGGTCGAATGCGTTGTGCTCCCCGCGCTCGAGCTTGCTTCTTATACAGTTTTTGCATTTTGGCGGCTCCCCCGCTAACCAGTCCGCACACTCAGATCTTTGGTGCGGGCCGCCACAATGGCCGCAGAGGTTTGGTGCGGGCCGCCACAATGGCCGCAGAGGTCCTCCTGCTCGGTGCAGTACCTTTTACTATGTCCGTATCCCAGACAGCGCGTACATTGCACCAGGGGTGATTGATCTTCTACTCTCACCCTCTGTAGATCTATTAACACTGTTTGTTTGACTGTGGCTCTCTGCCATATAGTCGGCGAGACACTAACGACGATATGACCAGTATGTGGGTTTCGAGCTTTTTTCCTATATTTGATTTCTATTCTGTCCTCCCCCTCGTCGAGGCCATGGAAGACATCCCTATTCTGGTTCCTCAGGGCCCTCAGAACCTCTTCGTCTGTATGGACGTTGAGAACACCCCTGAGAACCAGCAATGGGTCCCTATTCCTGACCTCCTCGACGTTTAGGTCTACCGCATCTACCTGTAGTCTTTGTTTTAGCTTTTCACGCTCCTCCCTTGTGACCAGTCCGACTATTATTTTTCTTCCTTTAGCCTTCCTAACCCTTTGAACCTCAATCCATCCTTCTTTAGCATCCATTGCCTCTCTCAATCTGCTCAGCACGCCATCTCCCGTTTCCTGATCGTTCTTTGATGTGACCACAATAGAGTGCAACGTCCTTCTATCATCACGTGTTTTTGCGTCTAGGGGTTTGGGGTTTGCGGTGACACTGGCGTAGGTCGCCGTCGCCCTCTGCAATGTCTCCTTTTGTTCGCCCAGCATTTCCTTGAGCTCCGCCATCCTACTGTTGCTTTCAGCCAATAGTCTGGCGTGCTCCTCAAGTTTTGCCGTGTAATTTTCCATTCCTATATTCGCGTTAGTACCAGTGGTACTGCACTGTTCACGACCTGACTCCCGGTCGTCCCCCTTGCCTTTGGCCAACTTCCTATCTGCCTCAGATTCCTTTATTAAGCTAAGGAGTTGATCCAACAGGTTGAGAACTTCTATTTTTATTTCCGTTCTCATGTTCCTAGCTTCGTTGAGGGAATCCACAGCCGCTTTGTGAACCCTCTGTGCCTCTGCTGCTCTCTTTGAGATGATCCCTGGGGACGGGGTCGAAGTCATCGCGTGTTTGGGAGAAATCTGCTTTATGCCTTGGGGCGATGTTATTTTCGTGTTGACTGGGCCTGCCCGCTTTGTTGTTATAGGTTGGGACGCAGAGGAGAAGGTTCTATCCTTTGCGGCAACCTGGACATCAGCGTCCTCCCCTATACTGTGTCTTCCCGTTGTTGTTCTAGGAGATAGATTTTTCCCCATCTTTGCCTTGGCGGGAGTACGGCTGGTTGCATACATGATTTCAATAACACTTAAATAATCAATGCAAGTGTGTCAGTAATTGTTGGAGGCTTCCCCGTGTTAATTGGTTGGTAATTCCAACCAGTGTCAGTATTTATTGCAGCCCTGTATATGGGGGCTACAATGTGTAAATGTGTAATTAATACTAAATACCAATAAAGTTCCAAAACAATCGCGTATCTAATAGGTGCTGCTGGAATTCAAACGAGTCGACAAGTTAATAATGCAGTCCTATATTTTATTAATCGTCTGATTGTCAAGTCTGTGTAATACTTATGATTTATTTACTATTTTTGTAGTATGGCAATTTGTATTATAAACAATATACCACCCAACAAAATGCAAAAAGTCAAAGTTTAAAATTTCCTGTTAGGCTCTGTCTAACCCGCGCGGTCCCATGCAATTCATACACTCCGATATCAAAACAAACGACGAGTCGCATTCAACGGGCCGAGAACAATAGCCTCGTTCAATGCCCGCTACTGCGTCATAAGGAGGCGTGACCTACGGAGCGGACGACGACCGCACTCGCCCTATTAAATAATATTATAATGAGATTTTTGGTTGATAACTTTGCCGGATTATAGCAACCACCAGACAGATACCACTACAATTCCAACTGTAGACCGATAGGCCAATAGATATAGTCATACAATTTCAGTTACGAGCCTATTTGTTATTGTTATGTTTCCCTTCCTTAGTCGTATGTATTACTATTAAGTTTAGTAGCGGTTCTTATGTACAATAACTTACTTAACAATACGAAGAAATCAAAAAATAAAATAAAATAAAAATAAAAATTTTTTCCGTTTGTTTACTTATTACAGCTTGTTAAGCTCTGTCCACCCCGCAATGAACTCGCGCAACACAACAACACGGTTCAGTGCACGACCTTGACATTCCACGGCGAGCCGAGAGAACAAAGGCTCGTTCAATGCCGTGTGACGTCAGAAGGAGGCGTGACCTGCGGACCGGTCGACGGCCGCACCCGACCCACTACGTATGGGTTTGATAGACACTGGATTGCTGTTGTATGATACAGTTTCTATTACTTTGGTGTCTATCCAATATTTTATTAATGCAATATTAGAGTTAAATATTTCCTATGGCTTATGTATGTATATAGTGGTTATTGTATTGCGGTTATTTTAAAAAGTATTTATTTATATATGTTTGAGGACTATTGTCGGTGTGTATTATGTGGTGGTGAAAATAATAGAAACTTTCTCAACGGGTAAAAATCAGTACAGCAATCACAATGTATGGGCCGTATGCCAGTGTAGGCTATCCCAAGTTACGACCGTTGCGCACCGCGACACGTAATGGGTCGGTAGCCGCCTGTCGATCCCACCACTCTCGCGCGTTGCCAACTTGTTATTGCGGTCTAGGCCTATTATGACTTTGGACAATTGAACAGTTTTCTCAGGATCTATGGACCACCCAGTTCCAAAAACTTTAGGATACTTAGGTGTAATGTTACCCTTCCTATAATCGATGAAATTTATACAAATCAATAACTAATTAATACTAAAAACAGCCGGTTTTTCCTTTGTTTTTTATTTTACCATCTACAATTTACGTTGGTTTCTATTTAAAGAGGGTGAATTCAAGGGGTGGTTCACTTCAAACTGTTAGCTGATGGTAATGGAAAAGTTTGGAAAAGTTTTCTTAAGTGATTTAATGCTAAAGGCTCAGAATTTGATACCTGTGATTTTTAATTTTTGTTTGCTGATTAGGGGATGTTAAAAGGGGTTTTGGAACTTGGAAGCAGTTTGGGATCGATTTTTATACGCAGAATGAGAGAATGATAAAATTAAAATTTTGAAAAAAGCTCAATTTAAAAAGTCAAATTTGAAAATATTATTACGTAATTTGTACTATGCTTTGGGAGTTTGAGGAGAAAATAGTTTGTATCTTGGGTTTTACTGACCCAATCTGTTCCAAATCTTTATGAGTGATAGGGAGGTAATCAATCCTTCTATGTATATATTTTTTAAATAAAATTTCCTTAATATTAGTCCAATTTTGCTCCCCCGAAGTTGGCGCTCGCCGATTTCGGGAAGAAAAGCCTCCGTCGCTGGCCGCTGGAGTGTCCCAGGATAGTGATCCAAGTCTATAGTTTCCCGTTTCCAGCTGGCACGTCTAATCCCGGCACGTCTGGTTCGCAGTTCCCGTGGGTTGAGCGGTAATTTTGGAAAGTTCGCTGATTGGTTGATCACGGTTTCCGTCCTGGTAGCTAAACCCGTAACCCGATCTTGATGGTTTTCGGGAGGTGATGCCTTCAGCAAGTCCTTCACAAATCAGCACCTTCAGCTCCTTGCCCAAATGAACCAAACCGCCGAAAAACACGCTCCAACGTCAGATTTCGTCTGTCGCCTCACTCCCTTCTCTTCCCGACGTCCGTTGCCGGGCCTCCCGACACAGTGGGCCACCAATTGTTATGCCACTCTATTCCTCACCAGTCAGTCCTTGTTCCTTCCCAGTTTCGGTTGAATTGTGCAGCGGACAGCCGAGCTATCAGCCGGGAAGCAAATCGGTATCTCGGACGCTCAAATAAAGTGTTCAACTACGTCGGTGTTATTAATCGAAAAATTTTGAGACTTTGCACAGACAAAGTCTCGGTCACTGTCTACACTTCCACAGTTCCAGTTTACTTAGTCTCCGATATTAAACGCAAGTTGGTGGCGACGAAGCGCGAGGAGGCGCACAGCCTGCAACTTTGTTATGGTTTATTTTTGTTGTTTTAGGTCCGATTTTGAAAATTTTTTCACCACTAGCTTGTACTTTTCACCGCGAATCCAATAATATATTGCACTTATTTAATTTTTTCAATTGCGAATACTTGGGAATTATTTAGCGCGGAGCGGTTAAAAATCGTGACGCTCGGTACAGCGGACAGAGCGCAACTCCATGGGGTTAGGTTAGGTTAGGTTAGGTTAGGTTAGGTTAGGTTAGGTTAGGTTAGGTTAGGTTAGGTTAGGTTAGGTTAGGTTAGGTTAGGTTAGGTTAGGTTAGGTTAGGTTAGGTTAGGTTAGGTTAGGTTAGGTTAGGTTAGGTTAGGTTAGGTTAGGTTAGGTTAGGTTAGGTTAGGTTAGGTTAGGTTAGGTTAGGTTAGGTTAGGTTAGGTTAGGTTAGGTTAGGTTAGGTTAGGTTAGGTTAGGTTAGGTTAGGTTAGGTTAGGTTAGGTTAGGTTAGGTTAGGTTAGGTTAGGTTAGGTTAGGTTAGGTTAGGTTAGGTTAGGTTAGGTTAGGTTAGGTTAGGTTAGGTTAGGTTAGGTTAGGTTTTTTTTTTTTTTTTTTTTTTTTTTTTTTTTTTTTTTTTTTTTTTTTTTTTTTTTTTTTTTTTTTTTATTACAGAAACCTCCAACATAATTGGAGCCTATACTAGCGTTGAGCCTTTTTCATACTAGTTCTCGCTTCCATGCCTCTCGTACTTTCATACCTCATACTATCTATTTCATTCATCATCTTGTATGCTTTGTACGGTTGGGACTACCGTCTATTATCTTTTACATATGAATTATTCTACCTTATACTATTTTGGTTCTTTTTATTGCGGTTGGGATGCCCGCATGCTGCTCTCTCCTCTCATGGTAGTGGGTAATAACTTAAACCTTGCCTTTATTTATTACATTATTACATACTTATTCTCTAAATAACTTCTACTAATAATTACTTACAATTTGATATTAAGTTTTTTGCTAACCTATTTTTTAAATGATGCGAACTAATATTTTGCAAAATATTGTGCCATCATATTTTGTTACAATGTCTTTTATTTACTGCATCTACTATTTCCACACAGTAATCCAAGAATCTACTTAATTTATTTCCTATTATTATTTTTTGTATACTGTCTTTTGTAATTTTAGTGTCTAAAATGTATTCCAAATCTAATCTTTTATTGGCAAAGATGGGGCACTCCGTCAGAAGATGTATCACTGTCTCATCCTTGTCGGGGTCGCACAAGCATGACGGCCTATTCAGTCTCCTGAATCTGTGTAGGTATTCCGCGAATCCACCGTGTCCCGTGAACACCTGTGTGATTTGGCTGCAGGTTTCAATTCTTTTCATTGTTTTATATGCTAAAGTGGCTGTGGGGAAAAAGATTTTCGTGACTGCTGCCGTTTCTCCCGTCCTGTATCTTTCCTCCCATCTGTCAAGAGTGCCCTCTCGTAGGACACTCTTGACATACGAGACAGGGCACAGGTCATAATTGGCTTTTCTTTTGGAGTTCGCAGCGGCCTCCTTCGCTAGTCGGTCTGCCCTTTCATTGCCCTCCAATCCAGCATGCGCCTTTATCCAGAACATTTTAAAGATTTTGTTTTGGCTACGAATATTTTTAATATTTGTTTTGGCTGCAACTGCCAGTGGATGGAGGGATCTTGCATTAGCAACGGTTTGAAGGGCAGACATGGAGTCGCTGTAAACCCCAAAAGAATCCGCTTTATACTTCCCCATTCTTCTCGCCGCCTCGCTTATCGCCAGGAGTTCGGCCTGATAGACCGAGCAGTAGGGCGGCAGACAAAGCTTGACGGCCTGGTGTTCCACCCCATCTTTCCATATGGAGAGAGCGGCGCCAACCCGTCCGTCAATCTTGCTGCCGTCCGTGTAGATCCTAACAGTGAAATCGCTGTTAGCGTCCACCTGCTGCTGATCTTCCAGACCGACGATTTCCAGGTCGACACATTCGGCTGGATGAGGAGCCTCGAGTGCGGAAGTAGGTCGCTCGATCTCCCTACCCGGTAACTCCGGCAGAGGTGCCCCCCTCTTGATCCGGTACAATGACGCAGTTTCTTGCACCCGGAGATCAAGGGGGAGCAGCCCCGCCAGAGCCAGAGCCGCATTGAGGGAGACCGTGCGATAGGCGCGACATATCTTTTGTGCGAATCCTCTTTGCACTGCATCGAGTTTTTTACGAACTCCGATTTTTTCGGCGGCTGTCGCCCAGACATTCGCCGCATACAGTATGACGGGTTCCACAGCTGCATGATATATCGTACGAATTATCTTTGGGTTCAATCCCCAAGTCACCTTAGCCGCTCTAGATAGCTGTTTATAAATATTGATTGCTTTCCTACAGATGTTGGCCACATGTTTGTCAAAAGTCATTTTGCTGTCGATTGTGACTCCCAGCAGCTTCATTTCGTCTACGGAGTTGATGGCAACTCCACCCATGGTTAGGCGTGGTGTGTCATATTTCAATTTCCTGGTTATGACCATGGAATTGGTTTTGTGTGGTGCAAACCTCAATTTGTTTCGGACACCCCACGCCCTTACATGTTCCAGTATCCCGCTTGCCTGTTGTTCGATGGCAAGGGCGGTGTCGCCGTGGAACGCCAGTGTCACGTCGTCAGCAAATGCCTGACAATGCACTCCCTTTTCTTCGAGACTTTTAAGCAGGGGATCCAACAACAAGTTCCACAATATCGGTCCAGCTATGGATCCCTGCACGCATCCTTTGCCGGTTGCTGTTACGACCTCCGTGCCGCCATATCGGACTCTTACCGTTCTTCCTTCCAGGTAGCTATTTATGAGTCTTTTGATGTTGTCCGGACACTCTTCCTCTGCAAGTCTGAGTTTTAGCGCGGGCCACCAAGCGTTATCAAAGGCCCCCTCTATGTCCAGAGACACCACATTTACGATCTTCTTTTCTTCTAGCTTTGCTCGTATGTGTTGCATCAGGGCACAGAGAGAGTCCTCGGTGCTCCTTTGTGGCATGAAACCATATTGGCGCTTGCTCATTCGGGGAAGCAGGTGATGTTTGAGCCGGGCAACTATCATTTTCTCGAAAATTTTTCCCAAAATCGATAGCAGTCCGATTGGTCTGTATGACTTGGGAGATGTATAGCTTTCTTTCCCTGGTTTCTTCAGAATAACTACCACCGCTTCCTTCCACTTAACAGGATAGTAGTGGCATTCCAGACATTTATTGAAAAGTTGCAGGAAGAGTTCCGGGTCATTTTCTATAGCTTTTTGGCAGATATCAGCTGTAAAGTGGTCACCTCCTGGAGCCTTCTTGGGGTTAAAGGATTTTGTGGCGTTTTTTAGTTCCGTCATAGTGAATGCCGGGTCGCATTTTTTATGATGTTCCTCAACATTCATTTTGCTGACTGTCTCCCTTATTTCCCGATGGGAATCATTGTCATTTGCCACATCATCCTTAGGATAGAAGGTTCTGGCCAAGAAATCAGCTGATTCCTTCATGGTTAGTGTCTTCCCCTCTTCCTCCAACGGTATGTCTTCCGCCCGGTGTGCCGTCCTTTGCAAGACCCTGTACAGACCGTCCCATACACTCTCACCCTCTTGTCTTTCGCAAAATGTTTTCCAGCTGCTGGTCTGGGCCTCCACAACCTCAATTTCATATTTCTTTTTCTTTTCCAGGTATTCCTCTACCACGGATGCTCTTCGTACTGGCGCCGCGTTCCTAATTCTTCGCCTCAACGTCGCTACTTCTGCCTTCTTCGCTGCGAGATGATCGGACCACCATGGCACGGTGAGTTTTTCTTTTTGTTTTTTCTTAGGTATTGCATGGTTGCACGCTTCAGTTATTATTTTATTTATTTTGTGAACTGTGTCTTCTATTTCAATTTTTCCCTCTATTTTTTCTATTTCCGTTTTGTTTATTTTATGTACCTCCTTTAATTCGTTAATTTTTTCTATAAATATTTGCCAATTTGCTTTCCTTGTATTGTACAACCTGGTTGTTCTCTCTACTTGCATTCCTGCAGTCTTTCCTAATTTTATGTTAAATGTGATGCCATTATGATCCGATCCCGTCAAGTCTTCTACTACCTTCCAGCCGTCTATTGCACCCAGTATGTTTGTCGAGCAAGCTGTTACATCGACAAAGCTCTTATATCTTTTATTACCTCTTATTGTGTCGAAGGTAGGCGTTTCGCCTGAATTGAGGACATGAAGACCCAGCTCATGCAGTGTACTAGCCATATCTTCTCCCCTGTGGTCTATCTCTAGGCTTCCCCACCATGAGCTCTTGGCGTTCGCGTCTCCTCCAAGGATCAAGTTTTCCGGCTTGAGCGTACTCACTATTTTATTTAAATGCTCCAGGTATGGATCTAATGTCTTGTCTGGCTCGAAATAACAGGAGATGAGGGTTATTTTCCCGGTTTCAGTTTGTATTTCCGCAACTGTAAAGTTTTCCGTGGTCAGCTTTGGGTGTTGTACGACCACCAGGTTAGAGTCAAAGACTGCTATTGCAGCTTTAACATTCCCGTCTCTGTTTCCCCTCATGTCCTGGTAGATTCGCACTCCCCCGTAACTCCTCATCCTACCCTCTCTGCCGACATACGGTTCCTGCAAAAGGGCCACCGCAATGTCGCGCTTCTCCGCCTCGATCATCAGCTCAGTGGTTGCTAATTTTTTCCTCTGCAGGTTCGCCTGCACGAACCTGCACAGGCCGTTTTTGCCTGGGGCGCCCTTAGGAGTAAGCTATAGTTGACCGGGCCAGTGCATCCCATTTTCGCCGCACTGGGCAGGTTTGGTCGAATGCGTTGTGCTCCCCGCGCTCGAGCTTGCTTCTTATACAGTTTTTGCATTTTGGCGGCTCCCCCGCTAACCAGTCCGCACACTCAGATCTTTGGTGCGGGCCACCACAATGGCCGCAGAGGTCCTCCTGCTCAGTGCAGTACCTTTTACTATGTCCGTATCCCAGACAGCGCGTACATTGCACCAGGGGTGATTGATCTTCTACTCTCACCCTCTGTAGATCTATTAAAACTGTTTGTTTGACTGTGGCTCTCTGCCATATAGTCGGCGAGACACTAACGACGATATGACCAGTATGTGGGTTTCGAGCTTTTTTCCTATATTTGATTTCTATTCTGTCCTCCCCCTCGTCGAGGCCATGGAAGACATCCCTATTCTGGTTCCTCAGGGCCCTCAGAACCTCTTCGTCTGTATGGACGTTGAGAACACCCCTGAGAACCAGCAATGGGTCCCTATTCCTGACCTCCTCGACGTTTAGGTCTACCGCATCTACCTGTAGTCTTTGTTTTAGCTTTTCACGCTCCTCCCTTGTGCCCAGTCCGACTATTATTTTTCTTCCTTTAGCCTTCCTAACCCTTTGAACCTCAATCCATCCTTCTTTCGCATCCATTGCCTCTCTCAATCTGCTCAGCACGCCATCTCCCGTTTCCTGATCGTTCTTTGATGTGACCACAATAGAGTGCAACGTCTTTCTATCATCACGTGTTTTTGCGTCTAGGGGTTTGGGGTTTGCGGTGACACTGGCGTAGGTCGCCGTCGCCCTCTGCAATGTCTCTTTTTGTTCGCCCAGCATTTCCTTGAGCTCCGCCATCCTATTGTTGCTTTCGACCAACAGTCTGGCGTGCTCCTCAAGTTTTGCCGTGTAGTTTTCCATTCCTATATTCGCGTTAGTACCAGTGGTACTGCACTGGTCACGACTTGACTCCCGGTCGTCCCCCTTGCCTTTGGCCAACTTTCTATCTGCCTCAGATTCCTTTATTAAGCTAAGGAGTTGATCCAACAGGTTGAGAACTTCTATTTTTATTTCCGTTCTCATGTTCCTAGCTTCGTTGAGGGAATCCACAGCCGCTTTGTGAACCCTCTGTGCCTCTGCTGCTCTCTTTGAGATGATCCCTGGGGACGGGGTCGAAGTCATCGCGTGTTTGGGAGAAATCTGCTTTGTGCCTTGGGGCGATGTTATTTTCGTGTTGACTGGGCCTGCCCGCTTTGTTGTTATAGGTTGGGACGCAGAGGAGAAAGTTCTATCTTTTGCGGCAACCTGGACATCAGCGTCCTCCCCTATACTGGTTAGGTTAGGTTAGGTTAGGTTAGGTTAGGTTAGGTTAGGTTAGGTTAGGTTAGGTTAGGTTAGGTTAGGTTAGGTTAGGTTAGGTTAGGTTAGGTTAGGTTAGGTTAGGTTAGGTTAGGTTAGGTTAGGTTAGGTTAGGTTAGGTTAGGTTAGGTTAGGTTAGGTTAGGTTAGGTTAGGTTAGGTTAGGTTAGGTTAGGTTAGGTTAGGTTAGGTTAGGTTAGGTTAGGTTAGGTTAGGTTAGGTTAGGTTAGGTTAGGTTAGGTTAGGTTAGGTTAGGTTAGGTTAGGTTAGGTTAGGTTAGGTTAGGTTAGGTTAGGTTAGGTTAGGTTAGGTTAGGTTAGGTTAGGTTAGGTTAGGTTAGGTTAGGTTAGGTTAGGTTAGGTTAGGTTAGGTTAGGTTAGGTTAGGTTAGGTTAGGTTAGGTTAGGTTAGGTTTTTTTTTTTTTTTTTTTTTTTTTTTTTTTTTTTAGTTTTCCCCTGAGTGTTACTCCACACCCAGGGGGAGTTTATTGCAGTTTCTCTTTGTTATATGACAAAGACATTTTAAGACATGATTATGTACATTTTGTATGATAAAACTATTACTTAACTTATTACCTCACCTAGTCTGCTTAATATTTACACATCTGATGGGTTTTAAGTCTCATATTCGTCACATAATGTAGTTTTTATTCTAGTTATTTTTAACATTTGGTTAAAAGTCAATTTATTTTTATCTTTGGTCACTATTTTAACTAATTAACTCACTCATTTTTTATGTGCGTCTTTGTACTTTGTTTGATATATGAGCTACTGCCTAAACACATTATAAAATCACATACGTTAATATTCCTTTATAAATTTTCTACACTTGTTTATTTTGCATGATTTGCAAATTTCAAGTGTACTATTTATTATTTGCTAGGTACCTTGTTACAGGTATTTCTTTTATTTAAGTACCGTCACTTTATTAATATCCATATTGTTGTCAATACTTATCATTACCTTACATTATTGGTACTTTGTTGAGGGTATTTCTTTTTTATTTTATTTTTAAATACCGTCATATTGTTAAAATACAATTTTGTCAATACTTATTAATTATTTTTGTATACTACCCTACTTAAAAATTATAAAATAACAAGTCAATTTTAAAATGTATACCTATTTCTACTTAACCACTATAACAGCCTTGTAAAGTCCTTATTTGTAAACAGATAAAATTTTGCATAAAATTTGCACGCCGAGTGTCTTCGCGTCAGCGAATAATGATTATTTGCTGATGCAGAGACCCATGCACCTTTGTTTGCGTGGAGTCACGTCCCACGGCCTACGCGCTCATGTCGCAGCATGCCCATCTTAATTACTCTATTAATTAGCACATTATTAATCTAGCAATTGGTGTGCCGCGGCACGCCCGGCAAACCTGAGACCCTGACTCACGCATATGCAATTCTGGATCTGGCGAGAGCCTCCCACCTTTGCCTGACCTGACAGACAGAGCTGAAGGCGTTGTGGTTGTCACTTACCGCACTTCGGTCTGCCCGGCAGTTCAGGCACGATGGGACGGCTCCCGCCATCCAGCCTTGACACTCCGACCTCCGATGCTCCCCGCCGCAGTGGCTGCACCTCTCGGCTGTCTCCCTGCAATGCCTCCTGCCGTGGCCGTAGCCCAGGCACATCGAGCACTGGACCAGCGGAGAATAGTCCTCCGCCTGGATCCTCTGCATGTCGATGCGCACTGAGCCGGCCACGACCAGTGTCTTCCACATTTTGGGAGGCACGCTCAGGACAATGTGCTCCAACAGCGGGTTTCGAGCCTTCTTCCTGAATTTAAATTCAATGGCCATGTCTTCCTCCTTAAGGTTCTCAAATATCTCGCTATTTTGTTGCACCAATTTTCCGAGTATTTCTTCATTTTTATTTTTCATTATGACATTTTTCAAAACAATAAGGGGGTTTTTGTACGTCTCTTGCCTGTAACTTCTCTATGCTATTAATCCTCTTCTTAAGTTTCTCCCTTCCTTCCTTAGTCTTACAGCTTATAATGAGCTTCCTGTCCCTTGTTTTCCGTATCTTCTCTATCCTAACCCAGTCCCCGCCTTCTCCCGCCACTTCTCTAATTTGGTCCAGCACCTCGTCACCTGTTTCCACTCCTGCCTTGTCGTTGACAATAACGGAGTGGTAGGTGACGGGTGGTTCCTTCACATTGGCGACGACCTGCGAATACGTTCGGGGCTGCGTACCTGTAACTGCTCCTGACTCGGTCCGATTGTTGAAAGCCTCCTTGAGATCCTGTAAGGTCTTTGCGTTCTCTTCTAGTCGGTCAGTCAACATCTTCAGATGGTTCTTGATGTCCCCGATTTTCTCTTCTTCCTCAGGAGCAGGGGAAGTCTGCGTTCTCACGCATGGATTTTGACCTGGTGTGAAGTTTTTCAATTCCTGATAAATGGCCAGGTCACACACCAGGTCGTCCACCGCTTTTAACTTTTGAATGACCGAATCTTTGGTCGTTCGCTTCAATCGCAGCGCCGTTTCGACCTCGTTAATGGCAGCCTCCAGGAGGCCTCTAATATCGCCGCCCAACCGGTCCCGATCGTCATCGCTCAGGATCTTCCTTCTGTTCTCCTCTCTTAATAGCGGGGTTTTCGGGAAGTGCTGTATAAATTTACTCCTAGTTATAGGAGTAGCCCATTCCGCTGGTGGTGCCTTGGGAGGGGAGTCCGTAATGGAGGAATCACTCGATAGTTGAGTGGGAGAAATCGTGTTATCATCGTAATAGGTGAGTGTCTTTTTAAAGGACACGGTCTTTGGTGTTGGGTTAAGAGTCATGTTTTTAAAATGGAAATTTGTATAAGTTGTAAAAAGATTATATATATCATAAAAATATGATAAAAGAAAGAAACAGAGGTCACAATTAAAACAATTAAAAAGAAAAGTATTTACAGTGTCTTATCCTAGGATTGCACGTGTTCTTATGCCTGTATGCAAGTTGATCTGGATCCTGATAAATCCAAGAAAATCTTCTCAATCCTGTGCAGCTTGGAGTAGTCCTTGGTATCCAGGTATGTATACCGTGACACTGAACACTTGTGAACACTAATTTTTAACTTAATCTACACTATTTTTATTTTTCACTATTTTACACTATTTTTTATTTTGCGGAGCGCACCGGAGCACGTCTGTACTCGACGAGCGCTCGAAGCAGACTGGTTAGGTTAGGTTAGGTTAGGTTAGGTTAGGTTAGGTTAGGTTAGGTTAGGTTAGGTTAGGTTAGGTTAGGTTAGGTTAGGTTAGGTTAGGTTAGGTTAGGTTAGGTTAGGTTAGGTTAGGTTAGGTTAGGTTAGGTTAGGTTAGGTTAGGTTAGGTTAGGTTAGGTTAGGTTAGGTTAGGTTAGGTTAGGTTAGGTTAGGTTAGGTTAGGTTAGGTTAGGTTAGGTTAGGTTAGGTTTTTTTTTTTTTTTTTTTTTTTTTTTTTTTTTTTTTTTTTTTTTTTTTTTTTTTTTTTTTTTTTTTTTAAGATGCTAAGTGATTTGTTTGGTAATTAATTTTTTATTAAATGGGTATGCTGTATTTTTGTATGATAAGTGTAGCGTTGGTGGGTCTCTGCTATTTGATACAGATACCCACCGTCGCTATTTATCTTGAGCGATGTTTTTATGTTAAGGTGCCATAGATCTGCTTTTTTGGTTTGCATTTGTGACTGTTATGATTAAATGTAATATTGAATTTTTCGAGGCGATTTCGCATTTCGACAAGGCGCTAGAATTAGAATTACAGTTACAATTTTAAATTACAAGGCTCTTCCTTCTTCTTAAGGCGCATCTTTGCTTCAAGGGCGGCCAACGTGCTGCTAATAGCCATAGTCAGTGCTATCCTGAAGAGCTTTCATGGCATTGACTATGCGCGGGCATGCTTTGTTGTCGGTGGCTGAATGGCTAGTGTTGGCGCTACGAACTGACTTGCAGTTATAACAGCACGTCTTATTCGGATCGGCGCGAACGGGGCACGAGTTGATTTGGTGCTCAGTGGAGCCACAGTGGGCGCACGGGTGGGACTCAGCGGTGCACTTGTTATTAGTGTGCCCGAACTGTAGGCACTTATAACATTGCACGAAGCGGCTGAAGTCCGCCACGTGCACCCGCTGGTGCTCCACGTTCGCGCGCTCCCCTTCGACCAGCCTGCGCCGGATCGCCGGGGCCACCTCCAACACCGCGTTGTAAAAGCGCTCATTTCTATTGTTCAAGAGGAAGCAAAGGCGGATTTCTTCGCTGGGGATTTGGTTCTGGTGGCTTATGATGTCCACCAGTTCCTCCCTCTGGACCTCTTTGCTAATCCCCTTCAAGATGATGAGAGGGCGACGGAGCTTCGACTCTTCAGCTGCAATGCCGGGGATGTTGTTCACTTTTCGGAGGATTTGGTCGCGCTGCTCATTGGTATCGAACTCTACTTTGAGCATGTTTTGGCGCAAGGGCTTTACTTTCGAGGGAGCAAATGTTGTTCTCCGGAATGAGATGTTCTTTTTGAACTCGTCAAGTACGACTGGCTGCTGTTTTTGTTTATCGCTAGTCTCCTTAGCTTTGATGATGATGGAGGGCAAGGTGCGCGAGGGAGGAGGAATGCTCTTAGGGGGGGAGGGCGTCGCCACGGCCGCGGCGAAGGATTTTGCAGGCGCTGGTGGAGAGGGCGCTGGCGTCGTCGGCGTCATGGCCTTAAGTTCCTCACGGATACTCTCCCGAATAATAGAGAGCAGTGTGCTCTGGTCCGGGAGGATCTCCGGAGTCGGAGGAGTCGGCGCAATCGCGACCGTTGGCCCGGTCTCCTTGACCTTCACCAACGCCTGCGCAGATCTTTGTATCTCCTGCGCCGCCGCCGCAATGAGCCGCTTGTTGGTAGCAGTGACGCTCTTTCCTTCATTAACAGCTTTGTTGATTGTGTACGTTAGTTTTGTAACTACCGCCATGAAGGTGTCGATACTCTTCACATCTTCAGAACGGGCAGGTAGTTCAATAATCATTGCGCTAGAAGATTTGCTGGACTTGGTTGCAGTTTTACGAGCGGGCACAACTTTGGCGGGAGCTTGTGAGGAGGCAGTAGCGTCGCTCACTTCGGGTGTTTCGGTGTCAGACATGTACCGAAGTTGGGGCATGTCTGATTCGGGGGAAAATTGGAGGTCTACACTAGGAGTTAAGAGATCCTCCTCATCCATCTCACTTATGGGCGCTATGTACGGTCGAGTACGTTCGGGGGGGCTAGCCGTAGTTGGGGAGGCCCTGGAATTGCCTGCCACTGGTGAGGAAGACCGCGAAGGGCGGTTGGGGGGTGCAGGAGGAGGTCGAGTGGTCGCCTCCTTACGAGTCGGAGACCGGGTGAGCCCCATGGTCTCGTCAGTAAACTATTGAACTTTAATAAAATATGTCAATCAAAATCCAACTATATAATTAAACTATTGCTTCTAAGAGGGTGTTATCTATTGAAATACTATTTTTGGGACCAGAAGAACACTATGAACTAATCGGAAGAAAGAAAAAATACGAGGGAAAAAAGTGGATTTTTGGTTTCGACTTACGTCGGCGAGCAGAATTTACCTAGCTGATGAAACTAGGGTGGGCGGGGGGGCGAATTTTCCGCGTATTTTGTCCGGGAATGGCTTAAAATGACGGGGTAGGCAGCCGGAACACTAATCAGAAGTAATTAGGGGTAGGTTCGGAAGAAAAATTTGGTCTATGGACAAAAATGAGTATTTGGATGGAAGAAAAACCGTTAAAGAAGAAAAATGACAAAATAGTATGAAAAATTCGGCGGGATGGAGAAAGCTGGTATGCAGAACTGATGGCGGCAACAAGACGAAGAGATCAAGGTATCACAATCAGGGGTGGACACACTAAAGATGGGATGCCGATGTATGGGTGCGAGGTATAAGGTAACCTCGGTAGGTATTTAAAAAACGAAAAATATTAATAATTAAAAAACTATTGGACGGATTTTAAAGATTGGGGTGTCAAAAGAAGCGGGGTGACGAGGGGGATGATAGACAGAAACTACTAGACTATTTTTGATAGAAAAAATTTGAGATATCGACAAAAATGTGTGTTTTTTGAGATCTGAAACTACTAAATTACGAAAAACTTAGCGAATTCTCCGCGTATTTTGTCCGGGAATGGCTTAAAATGACGGGGTAGGCAGCCGGAACACTAATCAGAAGTAATTAGGGGTAGGTTCGGAAGAAAAATTTGGTCTATGGACAAAAATGAGTATTTGGATGGAAGAAAAACCGTTAAAGAAGAAAAATGACAAAATAGTATGAAAAATTCGGCGGGATGGAGAAAGCTGGTATGCAGAACTGATGGCGGCAACGGGTTAGGTTAGGTTAGGTTAGGTTAGGTTAGGTTAGGTTAGGTTAGGTTAGGTTAGGTTAGGTTAGGTTAGGTTAGGTTAGGTTAGGTTAGGTTAGGTTAGGTTAGGTTAGGTTAGGTTAGGTTAGGTTAGGTTAGGTTAGGTTAGGTTAGGTTAGGTTAGGTTAGGTTAGGTTAGGTTAGGTTAGGTTAGGTTAGGTTAGGTTAGGTTAGGTTAGGTTAGGTTAGGTTAGGTTAGGTTAGGTTAGGTTAGGTTAGGTTAGGTTAGGTTAGGTTAGGTTAGGTTAGGTTAGGTTAGGTTAGGTTAGGTTAGGTTAGGTTAGGTTAGGTTAGGTTAGGTTAGGTTAGGTTAGGTTAGGTTAGGTTAGGTTAGGTTAGGTTAGGTTAGGTTAGGTTAGGTTAGGTTAGGTTAGGTTAGGTTAGGTTAGGTTAGGTTAGGTTAGGTTAGGTTAGGTTAGGTTAGGTTAGGTTAGGTTAGGTTAGGTTAGGTTAGGTTAGGTTAGGTTAGGTTAGGTTAGGTTAGGTTAGGTTAGGTTAGGTTAGGTTAGGTTAGGTTAGGTTAGGTTAGGTTAGGTTAGGTTAGGTTAGGTTAGGTTAGGTTAGGTTTTTTTTTTTTATTTATTTTATTTGTTGTCACTCTAAGTTTGTTGATCACATGTGTAAAGCAGCTTCCTGGTTTGTGTGCTATTTGATGCATCTTCAAGCCAGGTTGCTAGTGTTTTATGCAATGTGATAACGCAAATGGTTTATTCTATATTTATATATGTTTATATTATATTAAATTGAATTGAATTTTGAGTCACATCTTTATTTAAATAATTGAGGTAGCCTTTGAAATGGTTCACAAATGGTTTATGATTTGTATATATATTATAATGTATTACTTAATTAAATTGAATTTTGTGAGACGTCTATATTAAATGATTGATGTAGCCTTCTGGTTTGATTGCCATTTGATACAATTCAAACCAGTTGGCCAATGGCTTCCTTATATTGTTCTGAAGTCACACAACAGTCACAGACGGTTCATTATATATATATATATATATACTATTTATTTATTACACATATTTATATTTTATTACACATATTTTTATAATATTTTACCCAAAATTGGAATCCGCTTTACCCGTAGTCAACACGGTCCAGGATTCTGTCCCTCATGGCTCTCAGTCTCGGGCATTCAGCCGAGATCGCTTGGTGTGTTACCGATCCTTTGGTTTTAAATTTATTATTGTGTGAGACACAGTTGGCGCACTTGGGTTCTCCTTTTTTAGCAGCCGTGGGGCAGTCCTTAGCCGTGTGACCGTTTAAGGCGCAATAGGCGCAAGAGGCTGGTTCAGTTGCGGTGCATTTCGCCTGGGTATGTCCAAACTGCAGGCACTTGAAGCACTGCAGGAACGGGGAGAAGTCACTTATATGTACCCTGAGGTAATCAATGCAGACTCTTTCGGTTGCGGTGGCGGCTCGCCACACCCTGGGGCTTGCCATGAACACCGCGTTGTACAATTTAGGATTGCGATTGTTCCTCAGGAAGCGGAGGCGCAAATCCTGGGGGCTCTCAATGAGGGGAGTGAGGTCGCTATTTTGTTCGGCGATTATGTCCCTTAGTTGCTCGGAAGGAATTTCCTTCGGGACACCTTTCAAGATCAGCATCGGTGACAGTTTCCGCGCCGGCTCCGCTGCGATTTTTTCCGAGGTCGACAGGCGCTGGATGGCGTCGTCTCTATCGCGATCACAGTCGAATTCAACGCGGAATTTGTTGTTAGAAACGGCCTTTATAGTGGTTGGGGCGTATTTAGCCTTTCTGAAATTTATCCCCTCTCTGAGAGCCTCTATCGTTTGCTGCCTGGATGAGGACTCCTGCATCGGAGAGATTATCATAGCCGGTTTGGTGATGGGAGGGCGACTCCTGCCAGCCGCGGCGCTAGTGGTAGCGGTAGCCGTAGCAGCAGAGCTAGCGGGGGCGGCGCCTCGGGATCCACCCATTGACGCAACGCCGGCATAGCTCATCGGAGTTGATGATTGGGCCTCCCTGAGCTTTCCCATTTCCTCTTGAATGGTTTCTCTGATGAGGTTGACAGTTGCCTCGGAGAGGGATTGGTCGGTGGGTGTGTTGGACGGCTCAGCTGGGAGAGAGCGAACTCGGTCGGTTTGAGTCTCTTTTGTGACATTCAGGTTGGGGATGCATGTGCAACACCTGTTAATGGTACCCACGAAGGCGCTGGTTTGCGCGCCGATGTCCGTCAGTATTTGGGTGACCTCCTGACGTTGCTTTTTGGTGACGCTTTTGGATGCACACAGTAATCCGATTGCCTCCTGAACGCGAGCCAGAACGCTCGCTTTGTGTCCCTCGACAGGATCTTGAGTGCGAGACACAGTGGGATCAGTTGGTTTAGTGATGGAGGTGGTGGATGAGGCTGCGGTGGGCACCGGACGGAGAAGTCCCTTATCGGACTGACCGTGCACATCAGCCACTGTCACAATAGCGGGGTTGTGAGATTGCCTTACGGGGCTGCTTGGAGTGTCATTGGTTATTTCGGAGTCGGACATGTATCGGAGACATGGCATGTCCGACTCGGAAGCCACCTGAGAGTCGTCGTCGTGGAAAAGGCGAAGAAGGTCGTCAACGTCACTGGCCGATGGCTCGCTGTATGGAAAATCAAAATTTGGGCGATGGCTAGGTACAGGTGGAGAAGAAGGTGGAGGTGGTATGGGGGGTGGAGGAGGGGGGCGATTAGTCGCCTCCTTCCGGGTGGGAGACCGGGTGAGCACCATGGTCTCGTCAGTAAGGGACTAAAGATTTACCGAAATTTGAGAAACTAAGACAAGCTGTAAAATTAAAACTGTGGCTTCTGGAAGGATGAACGCAATTCAGAAACTAATTTTAGGACCAGACAAACAAAATACAATAGTCGGAAGAAAGAAAAATATCAGAAGAAAAAAGTCGATTTACGGTTTGAAATTACGTCGGCGAGCGGAGTTTACCTAGCTGAGAAAACAAGGGTGGGCGGGGGGGCGAATTTTTCGCGGATTTTAACGGGGAATGGCGCAAAATGAAGGGATAGGCAGCAGGAATGATATTCGGAAGTAAAAAGAGGGAGTTCGGAGGGAAAAATGAAGTTTTGGGAGGGAAGTAGGTATAGAAATAGCGAAAAAACCGTTAGAAAAGAAAAACGCCGAAAAAGTACCAAAAACAAACGGGAATGGAGACAACGAATGTGCAGGATAGATGGCCGCGTCGAGACGAAGAGATTGGTGTATCACAATTGGGTATGGACACGCAAGAGATGGGTGGTTAGGTTAGGTTAGGTTAGGTTAGGTTAGGTTAGGTTAGGTTAGGTTAGGTTAGGTTAGGTTAGGTTAGGTTAGGTTAGGTTAGGTTAGGTTAGGTTAGGTTAGGTTAGGTTAGGTTAGGTTAGGTTAGGTTAGGTTAGGTTAGGTTAGGTTAGGTTAGGTTAGGTTAGGTTAGGTTAGGTTAGGTTAGGTTAGGTTAGGTTAGGTTAGGTTAGGTTAGGTTAGGTTAGGTTAGGTTAGGTTAGGTTAGGTTAGGTTAGGTTAGGTTAGGTTAGGTTAGGTTAGGTTAGGTTAGGTTAGGTTAGGTTAGGTTAGGTTAGGTTAGGTTAGGTTAGGTTAGGTTAGGTTAGGTTAGGTTAGGTTAGGTTAGGTTAGGTTAGGTTAGGTTAGGTTAGGTTAGGTTAGGTTAGGTTAGGTTAGGTTAGGTTAGGTTAGGTTAGGTTAGGTTAGGTTAGGTTAGGTTAGGTTAGGTTAGGTTAGGTTAGGTTAGGTTAGGTTAGGTTAGGTTAGGTTAGGTTAGGTTAGGTTAGGTTAGGTTAGGTTAGGTTAGGTTAGGTTAGGTTAGGTTAGGTTAGGTTAGGTTAGGTTAGGTTAGGTTAGGTTAGGTTAGGTTAGGTTAGGTTAGGTTAGGTTAGGTTAGGTTAGGTTAGGTTAGGTTAGGTTAGGTTAGGTTAGGTTAGGTTAGGTTAGGTTAGGTTAGGTTAGGTTAGGTTAGGTTAGGTTAGGTTAGGTTAGGTTAGGTTAGGTTAGGTTAGGTTAGGTTAGGTTAGGTTAGGTTAGGTTAGGTTAGGTTAGGTTAGGTTAGGTTAGGTTAGGTTAGGTTAGGTTAGGTTAGGTTAGGTTAGGTTAGGTTAGGTTAGGTTAGGTTAGGTTAGGTTAGGTTAGGTTAGGTTAGGTTAGGTTAGGTTAGGTTAGGTTTTTTTTTTTTTTTTTTTTTTTTTTTTTTTTTTTTAAGCTAATGTGTTTTGTGGGCATGAATGTGCATGACTAGTTTCTCAATTTAAGTGTAGGAAGATCAGCGGTGATGGGTACCTGCTATTTGATACAGGTACCACATCTTCGCTACATCACTTGAGCAGATTTAGTAGCTTTAAGTGCCATTTATTTGTTTTAGGTGTGTGACTATGTAATTTACGTGCTCTATGAAGTATTTAGTGACCTGTTCGGATTTAGTAAGCGCGACGATGTTAAAAGGTTCGATTTTCATTTTAAGGCACATCATTGTGTATTTTTCGCGGCTACTGTAGAATATTGGACAGTGTTCTAAAAGGTGGTGCACGTCCTGAGGAGTCTCGTCGTCGCAAGGACAACGATCATCCTCTGTTATTTTGTATTTGTGGAGATATGATTTGTGGTATCCGTGTCCAGTTAGGATTTGTGTGATGGTGAAGGAGATTTTTACAAATTTTCTGAATTCCGCTATTGCATGTATGGATGAGAAGAATGATTTTGTGATGGCCCCTTGTGGGGCCGCCTCGTATTCACACTGCCAAGCGTCTAAAGTGCGCTGACGCAGAAGTCGCTTGGCGTGTGAGAGTGGGAAGTGGTTTAGCAGTGTTGCGGTTTTCTTCTCGGCGGCCTCCTTCGCCGCAACATCTGCTATCTCATTTCCCACTATGCCAGCATGAGCCTTGGACCATATGAATTTCACTGTTATGTGGATGGAAGAAAGGAAGGAGATGAGATGGTGAATTTGGTTAACTAAAGGGTCGGTGTTGCTGCGGTCTTGAATGGCCTTAAGGGAGGATTGGGAGTCGGAGAAGATGAGGGCTTCGGCGAAGTTTCGGTTTGAATTTTTGAGCCACTTTAGGGCTTCTGCAATGGCAAATAGCTCACACATAAAGACTGAAGCTGTGCGGCACAACTTAAATTTCTTTATTACCGGTTGTTGATCTTCCTTCATCACCACAAAGGATGCCCCCGCTTGCCCGTCCTCTTTCTTACTGCCATCAGTAAAGATGTTGGGAGCATCGGGGTTAATGAGATCGTTTGTGTCTATTTGTGTTGTAGTTTCGGCGAACGAGATGGAGATCCGTTTAGCGGGGTGTAAGAGGTCTTTTATTGGGACACGTCTGTGAAGTTTGATATCCTGAGGTAGGTCCTCAAAGGTGCCCGTCGTTTTGATGTTGTGGACTTCATAGGCCTCCTTTATCACCAGATGCAGGGGTGGAAATTGCGCGAGGGCCTCCGCGGCTACCGCGGATATGGTGTGGAACCCTCTTATGGCTCTGATTGCGAATGCTCTCTGAAACGCTCGTAGTGCCTGCCGTACTGAGTAAAACTTGATGGCCGTTCCCCAGATTCCAGCAGCATAGGTGATGATGGGCGTGATCACTTGTCTGTATATACATTCTACATTTTCAGAGTGGACGCCCCAAGTCGGCCTGACGAATTTGCACAGATTTTTAAATATCTTGGTGGCTTTTCCTATAATGTATTTCGAGTGCTGTATGAAGTTTAATTTATCGTCTATTATAATCCCTAGAAGTTTGATCTGTTTCAATATTGGAATGACGGTGTTGCTGATAGTTATTCGGGCTTGTTTGGTTTGTGCAGTGAACGAGATGGCTTGGGTTTTTTCAGGACCGAATTGGAGCTTGACTCTTTTCCCCCATGAGTGTATGATATCAAGACACTTTCCAGTGGCAGTCTCGACTTCTTCCCGTGTTTTGCCCTCAACGATTAGAAGAACGTCATCTGCAAACGCTTGAATGTGCGCGGCTTCAGGGAGTTGGATGTTCAAAAGCTCGTCCAGTATTAAGTTCCAAAATACTGGTCCGCACGCGGAGCCCTGGACACAACCCTTGGACATACTCTTGGAGGCCTCGCCGTCCGCATAATTTAAAGTGACGATCCTGTCAGTAACGTAGTTCCTGATAAGGTGGTAGATATTTTTGGGGCATTTTATGTGTTGGAGTCGCTTGAAAAGTGCTGGCCACCAAGCATTGTCAAATGCCGCCTTGATGTCCAGCGACACTGCCACAACTTGGCGACCGTTGGATTTTGCTGTCCTGATGACTTCTAAGGCTTTTCCAAGGGCGTCTGTTGTTGAGGTTTGCTCCCTGAAGCCAAACTGGTTGGTATTCAGGGAATTTTCGCATTCGGCTTTGTACATGATCCTTTTAACGATGAGTTTTTCGAGGATTTTCCCGAAAACGCAGATTAAACCAATGGGTCTGTACGAGCTCAACGAGTCCATGTCAGTTTTGCCCGGTTTGGGCAAAATCTTGACTACCGCTCGTTTCCAGGGTTTAGGAAAGTGACCTATTTGTAGGCATCTATTGTACAGAGCCGTGAGGAAGTCCGGTTGAGCCTCAAAGACCGCGCTGCAAATGTCTGAAGTGAGGTGGTCGGCTCCTGGAGCTTTTTTAGGGCTGATGTGAGAGAGACATTCTCGGATCTCTGCCTCTGAAAACAGTAGATCTTCTTCTGTGTTGGGTGATTCAGACATTGCAGCCCGCGTCTCTTGATGTTCGCTGTAATTGTCAGGGGTATCATCGGGATAAAAGTGTTTGAGGAGCGCGGAAGCTGTATTTTCGCCGCTGTCAGTGAATGCTCCACCGCAATTGAGTGTTTGTGGAGGTCTCCTCAGTGGTGAGTCCTTGATGATACGGTTTGTGACCGCCCAAACGTCTTCCTTGCCTTGCGCCTCGCAGAACTGTCGAAAATGATCAGTCGATGTTTTCGAGAGGGTCCGGGCATACTCTTGTTTTGCTTTTGTATACAATTTTATTACCTCGTCGAGGGGTTTTTTTGACTTCTTTAAGTCGTGGAGGCGATGGTGTAGACGGATGCACTCCTTCTTCTGTAGTTCTAAGTCATCGGACCACCACGGGTTATAGAACTTCGCTCCTGGTTTGCGAGGGAGCGTGCTGTAGCAGGTGTCCTGCACAATCGCGGTTAAGCGGTCTACTACCCGGTCCAGCCCGATGCCAGTGAGGGAGTCTAATTGGGTTTGAGCGATCAGTGGTTCCATTCTTTCGTTGAGCTTTTCACGAAACCTATCCCAATCGGCGCGGTATGTCGAAAACCTAAATGTAGTTGTGCTTTTGGGTTTTTCTGGTCTGCGTGCAGTATGAAGCTCGTATTCGACAGCATTGTGGTCGGAGGATGGGCAAGCGTCGCTATTGACTCTCCATTTGTGAACGGCGTCCGCAAGACTCTGGGACGAGTAGGTGATATCGACTACCGATGAACAATGGGCACCATGTCGGATCGCTTCGAAAGTAGGAACATGACCAACGTTGCAGACGACCATGTTGTGCGAGGCCATGACCGCGACAACGTCCTCCCCTCGGGAGTTCGCCGACGCTTCGCCCCACTCCTGGTGGCTGCCATTGGCATCGCCGCCAACCAGCCGCAAGGATGAACCTGCTGACCGGAGGAAACGATCCAATTTTTCGATGGTGTTGTCGTTGTCCGTGTTTGGTTCAATATAAGACCCAGACTGACTCTAGCTATGACCAGATTTGCGGTGGAAAGCTGCGTAATTCCCAGAGCAGCCACCTTAGATGTTGTTACGATGCAAGCCTTGACTCGTGAGCCATTTGGGAATTGGTAGATGTTTATACCGGGAGGGGGTTTTACCTCGAGGGAGGCACCCACATATGGTTCGGAAATTAAAGCGATGTCATAGGAATTTAGGTGAAAATACCTAAAGAATTCCTGCTGTGAAATATAAGAGCGCTGGAGGTTGCACTGTATAATCTTTAGTTTGTTGTTAATAACCATAGTCGGTGCTCTCCTGTAGGGATTTGACTGCGTTGACTATTCTAGGGCATAACTTATTGTCGGTGGCTGCATGGTTTGTGTTCGCGCTACGCACAGATTTGCAGTTATAACAGCACTTTTTGTCAGGGTTGGCACGGTCGGGGCACGAGGTAACGTGGTGAGCAGTGGAGCCGCAGTGGGCGCACGGGTAGAACTCTGCGGTGCATTTGCCGTTAGTGTGCCCGAACTGCAGGCACTTGTAACATTGCACGAAGCGGCTGAAGTCCGCCACGTGCACCCGCTGATGCTCCACGTTCACGCGCTCACCCTCGACCAGCCTACGTCGGATTGCCGGGGCCACTTCTAGCACTGCATTGTAAAAACGATCGTTGCGGTTTTTGAGGAGAAAGCAAAGGCGGACGTCCTCGGGTGGGATTTGGTTTTGGTGGCTTACCACGTCCACCAATTCCTCCCTCTGTACCTCCTTGCTGACTCCCTTCAGGATGATGAGAGGGCGCCGCAGTTTGGACTCTTCCGCTACAATTCCGGGTATACTATTAACTTTATGTAGGACTTCATCGCGCTGTTCGTTTGTGTCGAATTCGACCTTTATCATGTTCTGGCGCAGAGATTTAACCTTGTTGGGGGCAAAAGTTGAGTGGCGAAACGAGATGTGTTTCCTCCACTCGTCGTATACTACTGTCTGTTTGTCGTTGGCTTCTTTAGCTTTGACTATTATTGATGGTAGGGTGCGCGAAGGAGGAGGGATGCGTTTTGGGGAAGGCGCCGCCACGGCCGCGGCAAAAGATTTAGTGAGCGCCGGTGGAGAGGGCGCTGGAGCCGGCAACATGGCCTTCAGCTCCTCGCGGATGCTCTCCCGAATAACCGAGACAATAGAGCTCTGATCCGGGAGGATCTCTGAAGCTGGAGGAGGAGGCGCAGTCTTCGGCTCGGCCTCATTGACCCTTGCCAGCGCCTGCGCAGCTCTTTGGATCTCTTGCGCTGCCGTGGAGATGAGCCGTTTATTGGATGCAGTTACGCTCTTTCCCTCGTTTACGGCTTTATTGATCGTGTAAGTCAGTTTCGTTATCACGGTCATCACGGTCATGAACGAGTCTATGCCTTTCACCTCCTCAGAGTGAGCCGGCAACTCTATGACCATGTTACTATTGGCGGACTTACTCGATTTGCCAGTAGTCGGTTTAGAGGTTGGTGCAGTTTTGGTGGATATTTGAGGGGTAGATAGTTGAGGGGTGTCGCTCATGCTTATGGCGCTGATTTGTGAGCCGCTAACTGACTCGCTGTCCGACGCGTACTGCAGCCGGGGCATTTCGGAGTCGGAAGACACCTGAAGGTCCACGTTAGGGGTGAGCAGAGCAC
Organism: Amyelois transitella; assembly: GCF_032362555.1. Classification (NCBI taxonomy): domain Eukaryota; kingdom Metazoa; phylum Arthropoda; class Insecta; order Lepidoptera; family Pyralidae; genus Amyelois; species Amyelois transitella. The sequence continues at coordinate 9,528,394 of NC_083524.1, forward strand.
CGATTCCGCTGGTAGGCGACACGTTCGCTTGGTCGGAGGGGCCAGCCGATGTTAAAAAGGCCCTAGAATGGCTCGGTAAAGGTGGAGAAGAAGGTGGAGGGGGCGTGGGGGGTGCAGGGGGAGGCCGGGTGGTCGCCTCTTTCCGGGTAGGAGACCGGGTGAGCACCATGGTGTCGTCAATAGGTGAGTAAACTATGACAGAGAACGAAAAAAGAGCGAAAAACAAGAACAAGCTATTTAATAAAAAAGAATGACTTTTAGGAGTGTGAAAACAATTCGGAGACTATTTTTGGGATCGGTAAAACACTATTCAATAACCAAAAGAAAGAAAAAATGCAAGGGAAAAAAGTCGATTTCCGCTTTCGACTTACGTCGGCGAGCGGTGTTTACCTAGCTGAGAAAACCAGGGTGGGCGGGGGGGCGATTTTTTCGCGGATTTTTACCGGGAATGGCGCAAAATGAGGGGATAGGCAGCAGGAACGATATTCAGAAGTAAAAAGAGGGAGTTCGGAGGGAAAAAATTAGTTTAGGGATGAAAAAAGGTATTTAAATAGCAAAAAAACCGTTAGAAGAGAAAAACGCCGAAAAAGTATGAAAAACCACAAGGATCGGGAACAAAGGGGGTGCAGGATGGATGGCCGCGTCGAGACGAAGAGATTGAGGTATCACAAGTTGGTGTAAGTACTCAAGAGATGGGTGATCGATTTGTGCACCTCACGTATTAGGTAACCTCGGTTTCTATGAAAATTACGGAAAAAAATTAATAATTAAATAACTACTGAACCGAATTTGATGATTTTGGTGTCTAACGATAGGGAATAATTAACGGAATGATAGACAGAAACTAATTAGACAGGGTTTGATATAAAAAATTTGAATTACCGAGAAAAAAGTGTGATTTTTGATAACTGAAACTACTAAAAACAAGAAAAACAAAGGGAAATTGAGTCGGATTTTTACCGGGAATGGCGCAAAATGAGGGGATAGGCAGCAGGAACGATATTCAGAAGTAAAAAGAGGGAGTTCGGAGGGAAAAAATTAGTTTAGGGATGAAAAAAGGTATTTAAATAGCAAAAAAACCGTTAGAAGAGAAAAACGCCGAAAAAGTATGAAAAACCACAAGGATCGGGAACAAAGGGGGTGCAGGATGGATGGCCGCGTCGAGACGAAGAGATTGAGGTATCACAAGTTGGTGTAAGTACTCAAGAGATGGGTGATCGATTTGTGCACCTCACGTATTAGGTAACCTCGGTTTCTATGAAAATTACGGAAAAAAATTAATAATTAAATAACTACTGAACCGAATTTGATGATTTTGGTGTCTAACGATAGGGAATAATTAACGGAATGATAGACAGAAACTAATTAGACAGGGTTTGATATAAAAAATTTGAATTACCGAGAAAAAAGTGTGATTTTTGATAACTGAAACTACTAAAAACAAGAAAAACAAAGGGAAATTGAGTCGGATTTTTACCGGGAATGGCGCAAAATGAGGGGATAGGCAGCAGGAACGATATTCAGAAGTAAAAAGAGGGAGTTCGGAGGGAAAAAATTAGTTTAGGGATGAAAAAAGGTATTTAAATAGCAAAAAAACCGTTAGAAGAGAAAAACGCCGAAAAAGTATGAAAAACCACAAGGATCGGGAACAAAGGGGGTGCAGGATGGATGGCCGCGTCGAGACGAAGAGATTGAGGTATCACAAGTTGGTGTAAGTACTCAAGAGATGGGTGTGTTAGGTTAGGTTAGGTTAGGTTAGGTTAGGTTAGGTTAGGTTAGGTTAGGTTAGGTTAGGTTAGGTTAGGTTAGG
>NC_083525.1:0-45000 GCF_032362555.1 Amyelois transitella
CTCTTCATAGAGGCGTCGCAGACCGCGACAAGCGACGCCCGAAAGCGGCAGGCCCTCTCCTCCACGTCGAGGGACCGGTCTGGCGATGGTGTTCGCCAACGTTCTATCATGGCCGCCTCTTCAGCTGAGTCAGCGTCGAGGCTGGCCAGGCTCCACTTGCGGAACCGGTCCCTTGGGAGATTGCGACCTTGACTGGGCGGCCGCACCGAAGCCGGTCTGGAGACCGACATCCGAACATATAAATGGTCGGAGAGGGTCTCCACATCCCCCAGGACACGCCAACCTGTGACACGTGCAGCGGCGGAAGGGGTAGCGAACGAAACGTCCACTATAGAGCCCCCATTCCACCGTACACAAGTGTCAGCAGTGCCCTGGTTTAGGACGCACAGCCCCGATGCCACCACCCAGTCAGAGAGGATCCTGCCGCGCAGGTCAGTGACGGGGGAACCCCATACCGGAGACTTGGCATTAAAGTCCCCCGCCACCACCACAGGCGTGGGCGCCGCTCCCGCAACGATCCGCCCCACCTCTAAAAGGAGACGCTCGAATTCCCGTCGCGGTCTGGATGGGGCGAAGTATACGGCGACAAGAATCATGTCACCCCATCTAGCCGCGACGTAGCCCCGGCCTGCGCTCTGTTTTACCAGAGGAGGCCGGTCTCCCATCCGGGGGATGGTCATACCGACCTCTCCCTCCGTGTCCCCCACCCATGTTGGGAGAGGGGGAACAAAATACGGCTCACTCACAATGGCAGCACTAATGCCCCACTCCGCCAGATGTTGCAGCAAGAGGTCTTGCGCGCGGGCGGAGTGGTTGATGTTGCACTGCAGCAGCTCAAGTGCTTGGTGCTGACGTCTGGGCATTAGTGCTCCATTGTGTTACCTACGCTTTTCAGCCCAGTGGGCTCCAGTCGTCCCTTGGTGCGCGGGGGGTTACACGCCTTCCCTCCCATTGTGTGCTTCGCCGGGAGTTTGGCATGATGGCACACCGCGCACCAGGGCTCCTTCTCCACACATTGCTGTGTGAGGTGCCCCGTTTTCCCGCATCTATGGCAGAGTTCCGACCTGTCCACCGGTGATGGGCACAACGCCCTCGTATGGCCCAAACCCATGCACCTGAAACAGCGCATGGGCAGGGGTTCCAGGCCAGTGATTTTGGCAGACGACCAACCGATCAATATACGGCCGTCTGCCACGAGGGCGTTGGCCACAGCTACAGGGCAGGTCACGATGACAGCCCCGGTGAAGTCCGGTGTCATACGGATCTGCCCCACCTTTATGTGTTCCGGTGGACATTTGCCGGCCAGGGACACCTCATTCCGCAAGGTCTCCGGGGTGACTGATTCGTCAAACCCGGAGATTTTGATTTGGGCCGTTTTGTACGGCCTCGTGACCTCGGCCACATCCCCCACCAGTTCCCGGATTTTTTCAGCAAGGTTGTCAGCGACAACGCTGCTGTCATTTCCGGGAATCTCGATTATTCTGGCGCCCGTCGCCGTACTCCTCACCGCCACGTGTTCCACACCCACTGTCGCCAGTTTTATCGTGGTGACCCTTCCCATCACAGTTTTGTAGTCGACTGTGGCACCCGACTTGAGAGTCACCACCACAGCCGTTGATTTGGGAAGGGCATACTGCCGCTTGACCGGTGCAGGGGCCGTGGGGCGAGGAGCCGCGCTATCCACCTCAGGAGGGGAGGATTTTTTCCCCTTCCCCTTATTTTTCCCCTTTTTAACCACCTCCGTCCAAGAGGAGGAGGGGGTGGGTTCCTCCTGGGGTGGGGCGCCAGAAGCATCCTGTAAGGGAGGTTGCTGGGCCTTGGCCGCTGTGGCTTTTGGCGCTTTGGGCGCCGGGCCAGGTCTTGCCGGGGGCATCAGGGTGGAGCCTGCAGTTGCCCCCACATTTCCGGGCTGTATCGGTGCCTCGGCTTTTTTGGCATCTTGTGCCTTCCCTGCCTCCTTGTTGCGACGGTCAGCCGCAAGCGGTGGACGCAGCACCTCCTGGGGGGCAACAATAGCCCTCTTCTCTAGCTCCTTTATTCGGTCGTTCATCATTCCCCCCAGAGAGAGGAAAAGGTCCCTGGTGAGGGACTCTCCGAACGACCGCATGGAGCGGTCAACCTGGGCCATAATATCGGCCGTCGAGGCCAAGGGCTCCGTATTGGGGGCCTTCCTCTCGGAGAATGCGGTTCGGAGGGCTTTAGTTTCTTGCCTAAGCAGAGCTAGTTCCTCCCGCATCCTCTTGTTGTCCGCCGCCATTTTGCGGATGACCTCGGACTCCTCGCCTCGGTCCGCGATTTTGTCCGCCGCTTCGAGGATTTCGGCGCAGGCGGACTTCATTTTGGCCCAGGTCGTCCCCTTTAGGTTACCGGACTTCTTGGCCTCCTCTAGTACGGTCCGAGCCGCCTTGCGCACCACCTCCAGCTGACCGTCCACTATTGAGACCTCATCAATGTTTATTTGGGGAGTATCCCTCAAATAACCCGCCGCTTTGTCAGCCTCATCCTCGAAGTCGGCAAATTCCGACGCCATCAGTGACAGTTTAGCCTTTGCCTGGCTCAGTCCTGCACTGGTCGCCTTTGCAGGCGCACGCCCTCTCTTTGATATGCCAGTTTTAGTACCCTTTTCGGGAAGCATATCCACCTCGGCATTTTCGGCCTTTCTCTTCAGAGAAGTAGAGCCTGCCACCATCGTTACTTCAGGAAGTAGTTCCCCCTCCGAGTCGGAGCAGTCCGTGGCATACAGTGACCCTCCCAGGCTGCTGTACGCCGACTTAGAGCCCTCCTTGGCGCCTCGGGGGGTTACCGACCGCCCTCGGCTGCATCTGGCCGAATTTCGGCCCGACATGTTGGGGTTTTTGACCCAATAACTTGGGAACTATTGTTCCCGCGACCACACGAAAAAAGGCAAAGGGGGGCGAAACTCACCCCCTTTCACCCTCAAGCACAAAAACTCACCTAACCCAAAGGGTTGGGGAGTAGAAACGAAAGGAACACCTGCAAAACTTATTTGGCGCAAGCGTCTCCTGTGAGAAAAATAATAGCAATCCTGTTTTTGCACTATAACTTTGGAACCAACGGTCCAATGGTTACAGTGCAAAGGAAAGCTATATAGTGCTCACGAAGACCCAAACGACACACAAGATTGCAGATGAGAAAGAAAGAAAAGAAAAAAGATATGAATTTTACAAATAAAATTAAAAACACAGATACACAAAATAAATTTAAAAGTGAAGAGCACGTTTAGCCCCGTAACTTTTGAACGGAGAGTCCAAAAATTACGCGGTAAACGGCAGTCCCTGAGGACAAGCAAAGCCCTTCACAAGAAAAAAGAAAAACAAAAGAAAAGAAAAGAAAAGAAAAGATATAAACGGAAAAATAAATACACTGTCAAAAATAAATAGCAAACAAAAACTAAAAAACGTCAAAATCCAATCCAAAAAGCGAAAATCAATAACCATATGTATGCCAAAAATTGTGTGAGAATTTATTTTATCCGAATTGCAAATTATCGCACAAGTCCGACCAAAGATAAACCTCAACCTAACCTAACCTAACCTAACCTAACCTAACCTAACCTAACCTAACCTAACCTAACCTAACCTAACCTAACCTAACCTAACCTAACCTAACCTAACCTAACCTAACCTAACCTAACCTAACCTAACCTAACCTAACCTAACCTAACCTAACCTAACCTAACCTAACCTAACCTAACCTAACCTAACCTAACCTAACCTAACCTAACCTAACCTAACCTAACCTAACCTAACCTAACCTAACCTAACCTAACCTAACCTAACCTAACCTAACCTAACCTAACCTAACCTAACCTAACCTAACCTAACCTAACCTAACCTAACCTAACCTAACCTAACCTAACCTAACCTAACCTAACCTAACCTAACCTAACCTAACCTAACCTAACCTAACCTAACCAGTCTGCTTCGAGCCGTCGTGGAGTGCAGACGTGCTCCGATGCGCTCCGCAAAAATCAGTGTAAAAAATAGTGTAAATTAAGTGTAAAAATTTTTAAAAAATTATAAAATAAGTGTTTGTGCGTGTTGTGATCCATCAAATAAATACCTGGACTTGAACAGCTTCCTTGGGTGGACTGGATCACGAAGATTTCCACGGATTTGTTCCAGTGTCCGTGAAGTGCCACGCCGAAAATAAAACAAATTCGTCAGGAGGACTACGGTAGACTTAGGTAACCTAAGTCTCATGACAACGCCTTTCCAGGCCCTATGTAAATATTATTTTAAATTTTGACCCTGACTTTACATTTTTATCATTTTATCTTTACTCTCTTCCTTTTACAATTTACAATTTTACAACTTTTACAAAATTCGATCTTAAAACATGACGCAAACATCACCAAAGTCTGTGTCCTTCCAGACACATGTCTATAACATTGACAGCACCCCCTCACCCATACACGGGCACCTTCGGAGCGACTCGTCCTACGAAGGCTCCCCCGTCAATACGTCTGTGGAAGGGAAATGGGCTACTCCCATAACAAGGAGTAAGTTCATACAGCACTACCCGAAGACGCCTCTATTAAGAGAGGAAAACAGAAGAAAACCTTTGACTGACGACGAGAGGGACGACTTGGGCGGCCGGATCCGTGCTCTCTTGGAGGAGATCAGGGGAGACATCGAGTCGGCGCCCAGGTTAAGAAAACAAATAAAGGACTCGGTCGCTAACAAAATAAAAGAAGCGGATGACCTGGTTTGTGATCTGGCGGTTTACCAGGAGCCACAGAATATCACACCGGGTCAGAGACCGTGTGTGCGAACCCAGACTTCCCCGGTTCCCCAGGAGGAGACAAAAATAGGAAAACTGGAGATTGTCCTAACTGCGCTGGTCAGCCGACTGGAGGAGAACTCCAGAAGCATAACGGAGATCAAAGAGTTGATCGACCATCGGAGCGGATCTTCAACAGCAGACACAACCACACGTGCTCCAACCTACGCACAGGCCGTGGCTAAGGCAAGGGAGGCGCCCGTCACCTTACACTCCGCGATTGTCCACGACAAGAAGGGAGTGGAGACAGGTGACGAGGTATTGGAGAGGATAAAGGGAATAGCTGGAGAAGGTGGAGACTGGATCCGGATAGAAAGGGTTAGAAAAACCAGAGACAGAAAGGTAATTTTAAGTTTCGGAACAAGGGAGGGTAGAGAAAAATTAAAAAATAGATTAAACAAAAATGATACCCTACAAATTACAGAAATGGAAAACAAAAACCCTCTTCTTATTTTTAAAAATGTCATGAAAATTAATACAAACAAGGAAATTGTAGAAAAGCTGGTTACCCAAAACTCTAGAATCATTAGAGATTTAAAAGAAGAGGACAAGAACGTAGTAATCAAATTTAGAAAACGGTCCAGAAACCCCTTGTTGGAGCACGTAGTGGCAAGCGTCCCCCCCAGGATGTGGCGAGCAGTGGTCGAGGCCGGCTCAGTGCGCATCGATATGCAGCGGATCCATGCGGAGGACTATTCTCCGCTGGTCCAATGCTCGATGTGCCTGGGTTACGGCCACGGCAGGCGCCACTGCAAGGAGAAGACGGAGCGGTGCTGTCACTGCGGTGGCGAACACCAGCGAGCGGTGTGCCAGGGCTGGATGGCGGGAGCCGTCCCATCGTGCCTGAACTGCCGGGCAGACAGAAACGCGGTGAGTTATGATCACAATGCTTTCAGTTCTGCCTGTCAGGTCAGGCAAAGGTGGGAGGCTCTCGCCAGATCCAGGATAGCATATGCTTAGGTATATTGTTTTGGATTTCGCGTACGCGTCGAGGCACTCCTATATTGTCAATTTGATGTAAGGACGTTCATTAAAGATGCAATAATCCGAGGCATGTCGCGGCGCGTGCGTGGGGGTCTGGGACAATATGCTTGCGCGTCAGCAAATGTGCGTATGTGGCTTCGCACTAACGAATAATAATTATCCGTTGGTGTGAAGGCATGCGCAGTTGTGTATATGCAAACATAAATTGTATATAAAAGGACAATGCCATGTATTAAATTAATCTGTGATGTTTTAATAATTGATATTGAGGTATCTACATTAGTAGAAATAGGATTTTAATTGTTTTGTTTTTTTAAAGTATGACTAACGTAACGACGTTAATGTATATATAGGATTTAAATATTGTTTTAATAAATGACTGATATTAAGCTGACAAAGAACCCTATAGATATATAGGATAACAAATCAAAGTTGCAAATCATGCAAAATAAAAAACAAAAGAAATATAGGGCGTCTTAAAATATAGTAAATGGTGATTAATATTAAGTTTTGACCAGCATCAACAAAGATGTAATCAATTTAAGTACGTGAAATAATGAGGTAATAAATAGATATTAAGTGGTATATTAGCATGAATAACTGTATCATAAAGTGAAAATGGAAAATAACGGTGTAAACAAACGAATGCGGGCATGTGTCGGTAGATGAATCACAATAAGTAATTCAACTACCGACATTTGTCAGTATTTGTTTTATGTTGGCATGTGTCGGTGGTTGAATTACAACAAGTAATTCAACTACCGACATATGTCAGCATTCAAATGTTGGCATGTGTCGGTAGTTGAATTACAATAAGCAAAAATAAAAATATGACTATATTCGAAATAAGAAAAGAATTGAATTGGAAAGTAATATTGAATAGTTAACATAAAACTAATTATAAGATTTTAAATTGTAAATAGAAGCAGACTCTAAGTATAGTTTAATGTTAAGGTAGTTTTTATCATATACCATGTGAAAAACCTTGTTTAATAATGTCTTTGTTTATGACAGAGAGATGCTGGAAATAAACTCCCCCCGGATGTGGTGTAACACCTGGGGGAAAACATAAAAAAAAAAAAAAAAAAAACCTAACCTAACCTAACCTAACCTAACCTAACCTAACCTTTTTTTTTTTTTTTTTTTTTTTTACGTGTGGAAAGACCTTCGTCTACCCGGCCGGCTACGGGAAGTCGGACGGGTTATGTGGGGCTTGAACCCACTAAAACCACACGGTGCCATCGCCTACCGCTTCGTTGCCAGGAGTGTGAGCTGCCCTCGCTCATACTCCTGACGCGGCGGCCGCTTCCACGGCGGCCTCGGCTCGGCCGCTCTCCACGGAGCGGCCAGCGGGGTGACCCGTCGGCCTTCAATTCTACCCGCTAGGGGAGGGCGCGCCTGGCACAAGCGCGCCTTCGACCCAGGGCCGTTTCGCCAGGCAGCGGAATCCCGTTTCCGCCGCCCGACCGGCCCTTATTGTGGGGGCAGCAGGTGCAGGGCGTATGCCCGCCTCCTGCGCCCAGTGCGCCGGCGGCGTATGGGGAGGTCGGACGTGTCCTCTCTCACCCTTTCCGCCGCCTCTTTGCGGAGCATGACGCTCTCCGCAAAGGTCTGCACTGCTGTCCACGACCTCTCGCTGTCGACCATCTGTCTCACGACAGCCGGCAGGGAAAGGTCGTCCCCCACGACCGCGCGAAGCTCCGCGCGGTCTTGGTCCCAGGCTGGGCAAACCTCCAAGGTGTGCTGGGCGTCCTCGTCAGCACATCCGTCACAGTGGTGGCAGATAGCAGACGGCTCCCGACCGATCAGACACAGATACCCTCCGAAACAACCATGTCCGGAGAGCATCTGGGTCAGACGGTAAGTCAGGCTACCGTGCTGCCTCGCCAACCACTGTCCCAACACCGGACGGACCGCCTCGACGGTTCTACGCCCAGCAGTCGGCTGCTCCAGCCTTTGGGACCACTCTTCAATGGAGCGCTGACACAGCTCATTGCGGCGTCCTGCGATCTCCCTCGGTGCCAACCGGTGACCCTGGGCCACGGCCTCCTCGCGCCAGAAGAACAGCGACGCGAGGGTTTTCGCCTCTAGGTCCCAGGGAATGGAACCGGCCAGCACAGACGCTGCCTCAAAGGAGATCGTGCGATATCCCCTTGCGGCTCTCGTCGCCATCAGCCTCTGTGGCCTCCGCAGGGAAGCGAGGTTTTGGCGAGAGAGCGCATCCGCCCATACGGGGGCCCCGTAAAGGGCTATCGATCGCACGACCCCCATGTACAAGCGCCTGCAGGACGCTTCTGGACCTCCCAGATTCGGCATGAGCCGAGTCAGCGCTCCGGCCGCCGTCGTCACGCGCGGCGCTAATTCCGCGAAGTGGGCGCCGAAGTTCCATCTGCCATCAAGAACGATGCCCAGGTAGCGCATCGATTGCTTGATGGCAATTGAAACACCTCCAACCATCAGACTGGCGTCTGCAGGCGGCTTCCTCCGAGGGCCATGGAAGCACAGCGCCTCGGATTTGTGGAGAGCCACCTCCAGACCCAGTCGACGGATCCGGCGCACCACTTCAGCGACTCCCGCAGTGGCGAGCAATGACGCCTCCCTATATGTGGCGCCGCGGGCGGTCACGAGTGTGTCGTCCGCGTAGCAGACGACCTCCACCCAGGGCAGAGTGACCGTCCGCAGCACCCAATCGTAACCGATGTTCCACAGGAGCGGTCCTAAGACAGAACCCTGTGGAACACCGCGCGTCATTGAACTCTTCGTCCAACCGTTTCGGTCAGGGAAGATTATCCATCTCTCTGAGAGGTAGTCCTGGATGACCCGACGCAGGTAGGTCGGCACCCCATGGTATCGGAGTGCCTCCACAATGCAAGACCAGGGGAGGGAGTTAAAGGCGTTGGCGATGTCCAAAGACACCGCCACGACCACCTCACCCTGGGCAACCGCATCCTGCGCCAAGGACTTCACCCTCAGCACGGCGTGAATCGTCGACCGCCTCCGGCGGAACCCGTATTGGCGATCCGCCAGGTCCGGCCCGACTCTCTCCAGGTGCTCGACGAGGCGGTCAGCAACGACCCTTTCCAGCAATTTGCCGGCCTCATCGAGCACGACGAGGGGACGGAACCCGGTCGGAGAATCCGCCGGACGTCCCTCCTTCTGCAGTAGGACTAGTCGGCCCACTTTCCACGCCGCGGGAAACCTTCCCTGCTCGAAACAGGCTGTGAACAGCCCCCTCAGCCGTTCCCCCAGAACGTCCAGAGCGAGGACGAGGGCACGACCCGGAACTCCATCAGGACCCGGGGCGACGTTCTTCGCACGCAGCCGTGTAACGGCTGCAGCAAACTCATCCCGGGTCACCTCCGGGATCGCCTCCACGCCCTCGCTTCTTTCCGCCAGTGGCGGTGCCATACTGGGGGGCTGAAAGGCCGCTCCCTGCGGGAACAGAGCGGCCACCACCTCACCGAGGAACTGCGGATCCAAGGTCCGCGTCAGGGGGGCCGCATACGGCCGGAGCTTATTCCGGACCAGCCGATATGGGCGCCCCCAAGGATCGCGGTCCAAGGTACCCAGCAGCTCCTCGCGTGCTGCCTCCTTGGCGGATGCTATCGCGGTCCTCAGCGATCTCTTCGCCTCCACTAGTGTCGCGCACAAGGCGGCCTCTTCGGACTCGTCCCTGCGCCTTCTCCTCCGGTATCGGGCGTACTGGCGTCTAGCCCTGAAACAGGCTTCTCGCAGACGCGAGAGCTCGGGCGACCACCAGTACACCCACCTTCTGGGAGGACGAGTACTGGCCCGGGGCATCGAGGCGTCGCAGATTTCTGCTAACGCGCCCCGGAACCACTCGGTCTCGTCCTCTACCACCACATTCACCGGCGCACGGGACCAACCTTTTACAATGGCCGCCTCGCGGAGAAACTCCTTGTCGAGGCGCTTCAGCTGCCACCTCGGGCCAGCCTCGTTCGGAGTTCGGCTTGGGCCGCTCGGAGCGACCGAGGACGCGGAGAGATCAAACCGTATGTAACGGTGATCAGAGAGCGTCTCCACGTCCTCCAACACGCTCCAGCCCTCGACACGGCGCGCTAGGTCTGGGCTCGCGAACGTAACGTCCGGTCGCGAGCTACCGTTCCATCGCACGCACGTGGGTGCCGTCCCCCGATTCACTACCGCTAGCCCGTTAGTGATGAGCCACTCCTCGATGAGTGCACCCCGCGCATCTGTTGCGGGGGATCCCCATGCCGTTGATTTGGCATTGAGATCTCCAGCAACCAGCACGGGGAGAGGGTGACTCCTCAGGACCAGCGCCTCGACCTGGGTCAGGAATGACTCGAACTCGTTGAGCGGACGGTTGGGCGAGAAATAAACTCCAACCACAACCAAGTCACCCAGACGAGCCGAGACCACTCCATGACCTCGCACGACACATGTAGGAGGCGAAGAGCTCGCCGATGACACGATCGCCACCGCACTGTCTTCGTCCCGCACCCAGTTTTCCCGGGGCGGGACAAAGTACGGCTCAGAGACCACCGCCACGTCTATCAACCACTGCGCCATGCTCTGACACAACAGGTCCTGTGCACTAGTGCAGTGGTTGATATTCGCCTGGAGAACTTTGAGGGCCATAATTATTCAGAGGCCCCCGTTTCCATCGCCTCGGCGCTCTGAGCCGCACGAGCAGGCTGCGTCTGGGCCGTAGCCGCGGACGCACCCCGCTTCCCACCTCTCCTTTTTTTATTTTGGCGCGTGCTGGAGCACGCCTTGCTCCCCACGCGGTGCCCCGTCGGCTTGCCTGCCCCCGCGCACAAGATGCACTTGGGGGCGGCATTGCACGCCGCGGCCTTGTGACCCGGCTCGCCGCACCTGTAGCACAGCAGGCTCCTGTCGGACTCGGCAGTGCACCGCTGCGAGACATGACCCGTCTCTAGGCAGCGGAAGCACTGCATGGGCCTAGCCGGCAGCAGTTTTACCTGCGCCGAAACCCATCCGACTAGGAGTCTGGTGCCGTTGGCGGTCAGCCGTTTGGCCGCCGCGATGGGACACCTTACCCAGGCCGTGCGGACGCCCGCGCGGTCCTCTCGAATGTCCCCGACTCGGATTTCCGATTCGGGGCATTGACCCGCACGAGCGATTGCACTACACACCAAGGCTGGAGTAGCGGAGTCGCACAGCTCCAGCACGCGCACATCCACACATTTTAGAGGCCTGGATACCTCTGCTACCTGAGGATCCAGGACCTCCTTCAATTTGGACGCCAGGAGGTTGGCCTTGTCGTCCTTTTCAGTGCCCGCTATCTCTAAGATGCGGGCACCTGTTGCCGCCTTTTTGAATTTAACCCCGGGTATACCCAGGGCGCCGAGGTCCACTTTATCCATGGCCAGATCCATGACCTGACCATAGGTCGCTCCACGCTTTTCTGCGTCCGGCCGCAGCCTGATCACAACCGCAGCCGACCGCGGTGGGCGGAGTTTGAGCGGTTGTGGACCCTTCTCTTTTTTGGCCGCAGCCTGGTTACCCCGGGGTGGGGCAGCGGCAGCGGCAGCCTTCCTCCTGGAGCCCTTCTCCGGCACCTTCTTCCAGGGCATATCTGATGGCCCAGGAGCCGGTGGCGGAGCGGGTGGCCGTGACGCCGGCGCAGCCGTTACGGCTGCGTAGGATGGCGAGTTGGCCGACCTCGGTGATGACAGCAGTGGAGGCGCCACCGATGCCAACGGTACCGGCTCAGGTTCAGGCGCCGTAGGGGCAGGGTTCCCTTTTTTGCCCTTTCCCTTCCTACCCCGTTTGCCTTTGCCCTTTTGGGGCTTGGGTTCAGGGGTCGGCTGGGGGGGCGCCTTCCGCCACACGGCCGTACGGCTTGCCGGAGCCGGCACCGGCACCTCCTCCACATCGGAGTCTGAGAGCATGTCGGCCACCGAGGCAGCCAACCTCTCATCCGATGTCTCTTTTGCCGGTGTACGGCGTTTATCGGCCGCCAGTGCGGGCCGCATGCGTTTCTCCGGCAGGAGACGGTCCTGGAGGCCCTCAAAACGGGCGTCCAGCACAGGACCCATTGTGGTGAGAATGAGGCGCTGCAGCACCTCAGTCTCCTCCTGCCGGAATTCCGTCAGAGGGGCAGGCGCAAAGGCCGCCCGCTCAGGACGCTCACTTTTAATGGCAGCTCTGAGCTGCGCCACTTCTTTCTCAAGTGAGGAGACTTTTGCTTCCATGCGCTCGCATATTACGCGCAGGTGCTCAGCCTCCCCACCTGTCGACCCGGAGCTCAGAGCCGACATGACTTTCTCTAAGGACGCTGCAGCGTCCTTCAGGCCCTTTTGGAAGGTACCCTTGAGGTTCCCTGAATGGGCCGCAATTTCCCGAATAATTTTTATATTCGTTGCGGCCTGGTCCCCAAGGGTGCCCTTGTCTGCGGGCGATGTCGCCTGCAGTGTCTCCGCCTTTTTGGCCATCTCGGCCACGACCTTTTCGGCCTCGTCGCGCTTTGCCGCCACTAACTCCCGACGGGCGTCAGCGGACAAAGTCGACTTCGGCCGACCACCTTTTTTGGCCGCTTTCACGGCCTTCATAGTTGGCGCCTTGGGCGCCTTCGGTGCCGGTACCTCAGTACTGGCACAATCCTCCCCCTCACGGCCCCTTTTTGGAGCCCGCTGCCGGGGTTGCTCCTCCAACAAACTCTCTACGCTCACCCATTCCGCCTCGGAAAGTGAGCCAGCCTCTGGCTGCGACGTCAGAATTGAGGGACTTACGTCCCTATGTCGGTTCTTGCCCCCCCCAGATACGGTGGGGCAGCCCGCGCCCGAGGACGCGGGGAGGGATTCTCCGACCGCGGTGCGGCCGGTACCCTCCTGGGGTAATGTAGTCTTAAGAAGCGACATTTTCATGGGGTTCCTTTTTTACTAGGGTTTGGTCCCTGAAAGTGATGTTGGGCGCTCGAGACGGGGTTCCCCCCCCGCCATTCATCCCCTAGGCACGCCCGACCGTGGGATTGGGGTTATTTTTTATTGAGGTTTTCTTCCTCGCGGTGCTGGCCATGACAGCACAGCACCCTCGGCCCCATCAGTTGGGGTAACGAGTTGCCCGACGCCGGCCGAAACCGGAACGCCGCGCGAAGAGTTGCGCCACATCCACTCTCGTCTGAAAGCAGACAAGAGGGAGCGGCGCCCGACACGCGAGGGTCTAAAAAATAGACCTCGCCCACCAATACACACGCGAAGGCCCCACAGGGGACCCCGCTTTTGCGGGACATTGGCCAACAACAAACAAGACCCCGTCAATCGGGGAGTTATTTGCTGTCGCCCGGGGTGCACCGTCCCGTGTCCCTCGTCAGCCCACCGCTGTCACCGGATTCATTGGAATCAAGCAACAGAAGCAAGACCTTCAAGAGACAGGGCACTCGAGGAGGTTTCCCGCACTTAGCACCCCAACCTAACCTAACCTAACCTAACCTAACCTAACCTAACCTAACCTAACCTAACCTAACCTAACCTAACCTAACCCAGTCTGCTTCGAGCACGCGTAGAGTGCGGACGTGTTCCAGTGCGCTCCGCGAAATTATTGCATAAAATAAATTTAAAATATTGTACAAAAAATTTTTAAGTAGTGCACAGGACCTAAAACACAGTGTTCATACTGGGACAGGGTCAGCTACTTCGCATCCTGGTGGACTGATCATAATTGCCCCGAGTCAGACCACGTGCTATTCAGTGAAGCGAGATAAACATAAGATAAGTGCAGTGTTCTAAGTGTTTTCAGTTTAGCACGGGGTAGGATCCCGTCATTAAGTGGAGTCTCGAATTGTATATTGACGTTTACTTCTGACCTTCGTGTCTCTAGTCCTCATTAGTGTTAAGGTCTTACAAATACGTGTTGACTGGCGTTTTGCCTCTACCCTCATTTGTTTTATTTTAATTTTACTTTTTCACTTTTATCTTTACAATAGTGTACTTTTTATTTTTACCACTTTTACAAATTTACTTTTTAACAATGACGCAAAACCCAACACCGAAGTCTGTGTCTTTCAAAGAACCATTGACCTGCCAAGAGGCCTTCCAATTATCG
This sequence comes from Amyelois transitella, assembly GCF_032362555.1. Lineage (NCBI taxonomy): Eukaryota > Metazoa > Arthropoda > Insecta > Lepidoptera > Pyralidae > Amyelois > Amyelois transitella. The sequence goes on from NC_083525.1 coordinate 13,837, forward strand.
CCTACACAGTTTAGCAGCCGAAATAGCTCACCGTCGGACTCCCCCGTCATGCCATCCTCGGAGGAAGAATGGGCAACCCCCAGAACACGGAGCAGGTATATCCACCATTACCCGAAGACGCCGCTCCTGAAGGAAGAATATAGGCGTAAGTTCCTGACGGACGAGGACAAGAACACGCTGTGTGGCTCCATCAGGGACATCCTCGAGGAGGTTATGACGGACATCGAATCTGCGCTGCGATTGAAGAGGACTACAAAGGACTCTGTAATAAAAAAGATAAAACAGGCCGACGACCTGGTGTGCGACCTGGCCGCTTGCCAGGAGCTTAAAAACTTAACGCCAGGTCAGCGACCTAGCATAAGGACGCAGACCTCCCCCATCCCACAGGAGGAAACAAAGATAGGGGAACTGGAAAAATTTCTAAGGCCGATCGTAGATAGATTGGAAGAAAATTCCAGACGTATTCAGGAGATAAGGGATTTGGTGGACCATAAGGAAGAAACCGGAGAAAGTAACGCTATAAAACTACCAACATATGCCCAAGTCGCAGCTGCTTCACATGTTGGACCAACTACCCTACATTCCGTTATTGTGGAAGACAAGAAAGGAATGGAAACGGGCGAGGAGGTGTTGGAAAAAATAAGGGAAGTAGCTGGTGAAGGGGGCGACTGGGTAAAAATAGAACGTATCAGGAGAACAAGGGACAGGAGGGTAATTTTAAGCTGTAAGACGAGAGAAGGCCGCGATAAATTAAAGGCAAGGATCGGTAAAATACACAATTTACAAGTGAAAGAGATGGAAAACAAAAACCCTCTCATTATCCTCAAAAATGTAATTAAGAAAAACACTAACGAAGAAATAATCCGCACAATTACTGAACAAAATCGCGAAATTTTTAAAGAATTGGAAGATGAGGAAAAGGTCTTACAGGTAAAATTTCGAAAGAGGTCCAGAAACCCATTATTGGAACACTTAGTATTGAGTGTCCCCCCTAAGGTGTGGAGAGCAGTGACCGGGGCCGGCTCAGTGCGCATCGGCATGCAGAGGATCCAGGCGGAGGACTACTCCCCTCTGGTTCAGTGCTCGATGTGCCTGGGCTACGGCCACGGCAGGCGGCACTGCAAAGAAAAGGCCGAAAGGTGCAGCCACTGCGGCGGTGAGCACCAAAGGGAGGCGTGCCAGGGCTGGATGGCGGGAGTCGTCCCATCGTGCCTGAACTGCCGCGCGGACGGAAATGCGGTGAGTACTCACAACGCTTTTAGTTCCGCGTGTCAGGTCAGGCAAAGGTGGGAGGCTCTCGCCAGATCCAGAATAACATACTTATAATTGTTAGTTAATGGTTTTCTCGGCGTGCCGCGGCCATCCAATATTGACATGTTGATGAAACTTAAAGTCATTAAAATGCAATAACTTAAGGCATGTCGTGGCACGTGGTGGAGGCCAAAACAAAGATTATGCGTGGCAACAGTATGCTGTGGGGCTCCGCCTCAAAGGATAATTATTATCCGTTGAGGCGAAGACGCGGGTAGTCTGTTGCTAGGCAAAGTAAGAAACAAAATAAGTTGTATAAATAGTTGTATAAGGCGATAATTTTATGATTGGGACATAAATATATGACTATGGTCATTCGTAATAGTAAGCAATGTATATGAATATTAGGATTTTATATTATTTTAAACAACCTGACCTGGTCTGTTGTATGCAACACAACATCCTGAAAAAAAAAAAAAAAATAAAATAAAATAAAATCAAGGTGATAACTTTATAATAATAGATAATAATAAATGACTACGGTTGTTTGGTTTATAAGTTAGTAATAAGTATATAAAAATTTTTGACAGATCAAGTATTTAGATTGAAAATTAATGTAACAACACTGTATAAATTATACAGTATGTAATATAGATTAAAAAATGACAATATAACTGTGAATAGATAATTATAGACAATAAGAAAATATTTAAATAAATAGCGAAATCATGCTATCAAAGGATACTGATATTAAATGTATTCAGATACGTTGATTATAAAGTTATTGACCAGTTTTCATTATATGGCAAAGCAAAAATTATATATACGTAATATATATGTATATAAGAAAAGTAAAATAACAATGTAAAAAGAAACAAATAAATAAATATAAGATAATATAAGACACAATACAATGTATAAAAATAAAGTCAAAGAAAAACAACTTGAAATTGTATAAAGAAGCAGACTTTAGTTTGAAAATTAAGTTATGTAGAAGTTTGTCATATATGATGTAAAAAACAATGTCTTAAAATGTCTCTGCCCACCATAACAGAGAATACTGGCAATAAACTCCCTCTGGGTGTGGTGTAACACCCAGAGGAAAACTTTAAAAAAAAAAAAAAAAAAAAAACCTAACCTAACCTAACCTAACCCCTGCTTCGAGCGGTCGTGGAGTGCAGACGTGCTCCAACGCGCTCCGCAAATAAAAATTGTGAAAAATTTAAAATCTGTGATAAATAAAATTGTGAAAAATAAAAATTGTGAAAATCAGTGTTTAACAGTGTTCAGTGTCACGATATACTTACCTGGGCTCCAAGAATTATTCGAAATTGGACGGATTGTGTGGATTCTCTGGATTCGTCGGGATCCGGATCAACAGGCATAAGAACACGTGCAACCCCAGAATAAGAAGCTGTAAATACTTTTCTTTTAATTGTTTTAAATCGTGACCTCTGTTTTTTACTTAATCATATTTTATGATATACTGCATTTTTTTTTTTTTTTTTACAACTTATACAAATTTACTTTTTAAAACATGACTCTTAACCCAACGCCAAAGACCGTGTCCTTTAAAAAGACACTCTCCTATTATGATGACAACACGCTTTCTCCCACTCAACTGCCGAGTGATTCCTCCCTCACAGACTCCCCTCCCAGTATACCTGCAGCGGAATGGGCTACTCCCATAACCAGGAGTAAATTCATCCAACACCACCCAAAAACCCCGCTCCTAAGAGAAGAAAACAGAAGGAAGATCTTGACTGATGACGATCGAGATATGTTGGGCGGCAACATCAGAGGCCTCCTGGAAGCCGCCATTAACGAGGTCGAAACGGCGCTGCGATTAAAGCGAACAACAAAAGACTCTGTAATCCAAAAGCTGAAAGCGGTGGATGACCTGGTGTGTGACCTGGCCATTTATCAGGAATTGAAAAATTTCACACCAGGTCAAAATCCATGCGTGAGAACGCAGACGTCCCCTGCTCCTGAGGAAGAAGAGAAAATCGGGGACATCAAGAGCCATCTGAAGATGTTGACTGATCGACTTGACGAGAACTCAAAGACCTTAAGGGATCTCAAGGAGGCTTTTAAAAATCGGACCGAATCAGGAGCAGACACAGGCACGCAGCCCCGAACGTACTCGCAGGTCGTCGCCAATGTGAAGGAACCACCCGTCACCTACCACTCCGTTATTGTCAACGACAAGGCAGGAGTGGAAACAGGTGACGAGGTGCTGGACCAAATTAGGGAAGTGGCGGGAGAGGGCGGGGATTGGGTTAGAATAGAAAAGGTACGGAAGACGAGGGATAGGAAGCTTATTATAAGCTGCAAGACAGAAGAAGGAAGGGAGAAACTTAAGAAGAGGATAAATAGTTTAGGGAAGCTACAGGCAAGAGATGTACACAATAAAAACCCCCTCATAGTGCTAAAAAATGTTATAAAGAAAAATAAAAATGAAGAAATTATAGAAAAATTGGTAAAACAAAATAGTGAGATACTTGGGGACTTAAAGGAGGAAGATATGGCCATAGAATTCAAATTTAGGAAGAAGGCCCGCAACCCTCTGTTGGAGCACATAGTCCTGAGTGTCCCTCCCAAGATGTGGAAGGCAGTGGTCGTGGCCGGCTCAGCGCGCATCGACATGCAGCGGGTCCAGGCGGAGGACTATTCTCCGCTGGTCCAGTGCTCGATGTGCCTGGGCTACGGCCACGGCAGGAGACACTGCAAGGAGACAGCAGAGAGGTGCAGCCACTGCGGCGGGGAGCATCAGAGGTCGGAGTGTCAAGGCTGGATGGCGGGAGCCGTCCCATCGTGCCTGAACTGCCGGGCAGACCGAAGTGCGGTAAGTGACAATCACAACGCCTTCAGCTCTGTCTGTCAGGTCAGGCAAAGATGGGAGGCTCTCGCCAGGTCCAGAATTGCATACGCGTGAGTCAGGGTCTCTGGTTTGCCGGGCGTGCCGCGGCACACCAATTGCTAAATTAATAATCATGTGTTAATTAATAATGCAATTATGACGGGCATGCTGCGACATGAGCGCGTGGGCCGGAGGGCGTGACTTCACGTATACAATAATGCATAGGTCTCTGCATCAGCAAATAATCATTATTTGCTGACACGAAGACACTCGAAGTGCAATATTATGCAAAATTTTATCTGTATACATAAGGATTTTACAAAGCTTTTATAGTGGTTAAGTAGAAATAGGTATACATTTTAAAAATTGACTTGTTATTTTTATAATTTTAAGTAAGGTAATATACAAAATAATTAATAAGTATTGACACAACTTGGATTTTTAACTATATGACGGTATTTAAATAATAGAAATACCCTCAAATGTAAAGATAATGATAAGTATTGACAACAAAACGATCTTAGTAAAATGACGGTATTTAAATAAAAGAAATACCTTTAACAAGGTACCTAGCTGGTATTTATTTGTAGGTAGACTTAAAATTCGCAAATCATGCATAATAGACAAATGAAGAAAATTCATAAAGTTATATCAATGTATGTGATTTATAATATGTTTAAGCAGTAGCTCATATATTAAATAAGCAGTAGCTCATATATAATATAAAAGTACAAAGACGCGACATAAAAGTGAGTGTGTTAATTAGTAAAATATTGACCAAAGATAGAAACAAATTGTCTTAACCAAATGTTAAAAATAATTAGAACAAAAATTATGTTATAAATATGAGACTTAAAACCCATCAATTGTGTAAATACTAAGCAGACTAGGTGTGGTAATAAGTCAAGTCATAGTTTTATCATATAAAATGTATAAAATCATGTCTTAAAATGTCTTTGTCATATAACAAAGAGAAACTGCAATAAACTCCCCCTGGGTGTGGTGTAACACCCAGGGGAAAACTTAAAAAAAAAAAAAAAAAAAAAAAAAAAAAAAAAAAAAAACCTAACCTAACCTAACCTAACCTAACCTAACCTAACCTAACCTAACCTAACCTAACCTAACCTAACCTAACCTAACCTAACCTAACCTAACCTAACCTAACCTAACCTAACCTAACCTAACCTAACCTAACCTAACCGGACAGTCTGCTTCGAGCCGTCGTGGAGTGCAGACGTGCTCCGACGCGCTCCGCGAAAAATATTGCAAAAAATAAAAATTATTGTGAGAATTAAATAAAATCCAATAAATTTGTGTAGTGAAGTGTTCTGTGTCGCTGCAAGTATACCAGGATACCGGGAACCCTCAAGATCTGAATAGGATCGAGCGGATTTTCCGGATTTGCGGCGAGCCAGACAAATAACCTGGACAAACCCTCACGTAAGGTGAGCAAGTGAATTTCTTGGTGTGACAACCCCTAAGTCAGGCCTTCGTGACCAAAAGAAACCCATCGTTTCAAGACAATTTTACTTTTATACTGTTTTAAATAATTGACTCCTACCCCCATCTTTTTAAAATTTTATACATTGTACTGTATATTCTAAATCCCTTTTACAACTTCTACAAATTTACGTTTTAAAACATGACAAACCCAAAACCAAAGACCGTTACCTTCAATAAAATCCTCGACTACAATGAGGAAGACACCCCCTCACCCACTCAGATTCAAAGCGACTCGTCTTCGTCGGATTCTCCCCCAAGGGAACCTGCCGTGGAATGGGCCACCCCCATAACTAGGAGTAGGTACGTGCAGCACTATCCTAGAACGCCGCTTTTAAAAGAGGAGAATCGACGGAAAATACTTACTGACGACGATAGGGACAGGCTGGGTCGCGGCATCCGAGATCTCCTGGAGGCAGCAATAAACGAGGTCGAAACTGCGCTGAGACTGAAGCGTACGACGAAGGACTCCGTCATACAAAAACTAAGAGAGGCGGATGACCTGGTGTGTGACTTAGCTGTCTACCAGGATTTGCAGAATCTCACACCGGGTCAAAACCCAAGCGTGCGCACACAGACCTCCCCTGCTCCTCAGGAAGAGGAAAAACAAGGAAAACAAAAAGAGGACATAACAAAATTCCTGAATATGTTGGTCGATCGACTCGACGAAAACTCCAGGAGTATAAAGGAGCTCAAGGAGTCAATCGACAACCGAAACGAAGCAGGAACAGTACCAGCCACACATGCTCCAACCTACGCACAGATTGCAGCTACAGCGAAGGAATTGCCCGTCACCCTACACTCCGTGATTGTCAACGACAAGAAAGGAGTGGAGACGGGTGACGAGGTATTGGATAGAATTCGGGACATAGCGGGAGAAGGCGGGGAATGGATTCGTATTGAAAAAGTTAGGAAAACCCGGGACAGAAAATTAATATTGAGTTGCAAAACAAAAGAGGGTAAAGAAAAATTAAAACAAAGAATAAACAACATTGATAAACTTGAAGTCAAGGACATTGATAATAAAAACCCCCTCCTTATTTTTAAACACGTAATTAAGTGCAACACTAATAAAGAAATAATTGAAAAAATTGTTGAACAAAATACCAAAATTATTCGAGAATTGGAGGTGGAAGACAAAAATATAGTAATCAAGTTTCGCAAAAAATCCAGGAACCCGCTGTTGGAGCATGTTGTGGCAAGCGTCCCCCCCAGGATGTGGCGTGCCGTGGTCGATGCCGGCTCAGTGCGCATCGATATGCAGCGGATCCATGTGGAGGACTATTCTCCACTGGTCCAATGCTCGATGTGCCTGGGCTACGGCCACGGCAGGCGCCATTGCAGGGAGACAGTTGAGAGGTGCAGCCACTGTGGTGGGGAGCACCAGAGGGCGGCGTGTCAAAGCTGGATGGCGGGAGCCGTCCCATCGTGCCTGAACTGCCGGGCAGACCGAAGCGCGGTAAGTGATAATCACAACGCCTTCAGCTCTGCGTGTCAGGTCAGGCAAAGGTGGGAGGCTCTCGCCAGGTCCAGAATTGCATACGCGTGAGTCTGGGTTTTGTGGTATCTCGGGCGTGCCGCTGCACTCCGATTGCCAAGTTGTAATGATAGGTCATTAAACTGTGCAATTATGATAGGCATGCTGCGACACGTGCGAGAAAACCGATAAACAAGACTCGGCTCTCGTAAACAGCAATGCACAGGTGACTCCGCACCAGTAAATAATTATTATTTGCTGACACGCAGACACGCAAAGTGCAATAGTATGTAAAATAGGATAATTATATATAAGGTATTTTATTTGGGTGATATAGTAGTTAAGTAGTTATAAGTATAAACATTTTTTAAAGATTTTAACTTAATGACGGTAAAAATGAAACAAATGACGATAGCAAAATAAAAATTTTTTTGATAAGTACCCTGCAGGTATTAAATGAATAATAAAGGATGACTAAAAAGCAAATCAAGCTCATTAATAAATAAGAAATATAAAAGTATATAAATAAGGTGATTCATTAAAAGTTTAGCAGTAATCATAAAATAAGCCAAAGCACAAAGACGTGAAAGAATGTGAGTAACATAGTACTAAATTGTTATTAAATATAAAATGACTCAAGAAAAAGTAATATTAGCAAATGTGTAAATTAGAATTAAGTAATTGATAAAAAATATTTGATGTATAATGTTATATTATAAAAGAAAATGACTTATAATTCACCATAGGTATTATTAAGAAGCAGACTAGGTGAAGAACTAAGTTAAGATATAGTTTGTCACAAATATTGTAAACAATAGTGTCTGATAATGTCTTTGTACCTTTACAAAGTGATTCTGCAATAAACTCCCTCTGGGAGTGGTGTAACTCCCAGAGGAAAACTTAAAAAAAAAAAAAAAAAAAAACCTAACCTAACCTAACCTAACCTAACCTAACCTAACCTAACCTAACCTAACCTAACCTAACCTAACCTAACCTAACCTAACCTAACCTAACCTAACCTAACCTAACCAGTCTGCTTCGAGCACGCGTTGAGTGCGGACGTGTTCTGGTGCGCTCCGCGAATTAATAGCAAAAAATAATTTTAAAAAATTGTAAAAATTTTTTTGTGTAGTACTTAGGACCGAAACACAGTGTTCGTACTGGGACAGGGTCGAATACTTCGCATCCTGGTGGACTGACCTTAATTGCCACGAGCCTGACCACGTGCTCTTCAGTGAAGTGATTCAATACAATTAAGTGCAGTGTTTCAACACGAAAAAAGGTGAAGTGCTGTCGCTGGAGAGTGGCCTTGAACCAGGATAAAGCTTCGCAAAAGGTGGGATCCCGTTCTTTAGTAGAAATCCCGACTTGTAGTCATATTCACTTCCGACCTATGTGTCTCTAGTCCCCACTTAGTGTTAAGGTCTTAGGAATAAGTATTGACTGGCTTTTGCTTCTACCCTCTTATATTTTATTTTTACTTTTATCTTTACAATTTATTGTACCTCCTTTTTACCACTTTTACAAATTTACTTTTTAACAATGACGCAAAACCGTACACCTAAGACCGTATCTTTTAAAAAGTCATTGACCTGCCAAGAGGCGTTTCAAATATCACCTACACAACTAAGCAGCCGGAGTAACTCACCGTCGGACTCCCCCGTCAAACTATCTTCGGAGGAGGAATGGGTAACCCCCAACACGCGGAGTAAATATATACAATGTTACCCAAAAACGCCCCTCCTGAAGGAGGAAAATAGGCGTAAAATTCTGACGGACGCGGAGAGAGACTCGTTGTGTGGTCGCATTAGAGACCTTCTATATGCGGTAAATGAAGAGGTCGAGACGGGGCCGAGGGTAAGGAGGTCAATAAAGGACTCAGTCCTAAATAAGTTGAAAGAGGCGGATGACCTTGTCTGCGACCTGGCTGCTTGCCAGGAGCTGAAGAATTTAACGCCGGGTCAGCGGCCTAGTATTAGGACGCAAACCTCCCCCCTTCCCCAGGAGGAAACAAAGATAGGGGACCTGGAAAGATTCCTGAGGCCGATCGTGGAAAGACTTGAGGAGAACGCCAGATCCATACAAGAAGTAAGGGATTTGGTCGACCGTCGTGAGGAAACTACAACAAGCAACGTGAAGAATCCACCAACATATGCCCAGGTCGCGGCTGCTTCATATGGAGAGCCGACTACCCTCCATTCTGTTATTGTGGAAGACAAGGAAGGAATGGGCACGGGCGAGGAGGTGTTGGAAAGAATAAGGGAAGTAGCCGGAGAAGGAGGCGATTGGTTAAGAATAGAACGCATAAGAAAGACAAGGGACAGGAAAGTAATTTTGGGCTGTAAAACGAGAGAGGGTAGAAATAAATTAAAAGCAAGAATTGGTAAAATCCATAATTTGCAGGTAAAAGAGGTGGAGAATAAAAACCCTCTCATTATTCTTAAAAACGTGCTTAAAGGTAGTAAAAATGAAGAAGTGATCGGCAAAATGATGGAGCAGAACAAAAAACTCTTTAAAGAGATCGAAGACGAGGAAAAGGCTTTACAAACTAAATTCAGGAAGAAGTCCAGAAACCCACTGCTGGAACATCTAATACTGAGTGTGCCCCCCAAGCTGTGGAGAGCAGTGACCGAGGCCGGCTCAGTGCGCATCGGCATGCAGAGGATCCAAGTGGAGGACTACTCCCCTCTGGTGCAGTGCTCGATGTGCCTGGGTTACGGCCACGGTAGGAGGCACTGTAAAGAAAAGGCAGAAAGGTGCAGCCACTGCGGCGGTGAGCACCAAAGGGAGGCGTGCCAGGGCTGGGCGGCGGGAGCCGTCCCATCGTGCCTGAACTGCCGCGCGGACGGGAACGCGGTGAGTAGTCACAACGCTTTTAGTTCCGCGTGTCAGGTCAGGCAAAGGTGGGAGGCTCTCGCCAGATCCAGGATATCGTATGAATAACTGTTGTTTGTGGTTTTCATAGCGTGCCGCGGATAACCAATATTGTCATGTTGATGAAAGTTAAAGTCATTAAAAATGCAATAATTTAAGGCATGACGTGGCACGTTGTGGAGGCCAGAAACAATAGGATTCTCGTAGCAGCAGTCTGCTCTGTGGCTCCGCATCAGCGGATAATTATTATCAGTTGATGCGAAGACGCGGGTAGTTTGTTGCTATGTATGGAAAACAAAACATTTTGTAAAATGTATAAATATAATTGTGTAAGGTGATAAATTTATGATTTTAATATTAATATATGACTATAGATGTTCGGTTTAATAGATAGTAGTTAATAAGTATACAATCTTAGATAAATAAGTATTTTTTTACCATTTAAATAACTTGACAGAAATTATAGCACCTAATTAGGGTAGATATTTAATCTAAGACACTGTACAAATTAAATCGTATAGAAAAAATAAGAAAATAATGACTAATATAATTGTGACCAAATATTCTAGGCAAAATTACAATATTTATTTATGTATTAAACAAGTAGCGAATCACGCTAGCGAAGTAGAATAATGACTACTATAATTGAGACTTAATACTTATAGGCAAAAGTATAATATGTATTTATCAAACAAGTAGCTAATCACGCTATCGAAAAACAATTTATACAAATGTATTAAATAATGTTGATCTGAATACAGAGTTATTGACCAGTAATTATCACATAGCAAAAACAAAGTATGAAATATGACTAAGATGTAAAAGAAGTTGTAGTACTGGAACGAAGAAGTATGTATATGTTAATAATATTAGATAATGTAAGAAATATATAATGTATAAAACTTGACAAAAGACAATTCACCGTAAGTTTAAGAAGCAGACTAAATATAGAAATTAAGTTAAGCAAAAGTTGTCATATATAATGTAATTAACAATATCTGATAATGTCTCTGTTCATCACGACAGAGGATACTGGCAATAAACTCCCCCTGGGTGTGGTGTAACACCCGGGGGAAAACTAAAAAAAAAAAAAAAAAAAAAAAAAACCTAACCTAACCTAACCTAACCTAACCTAACCTAACCTAACCTAACCTAACCTAACCTAACCTAACCTAACCTAACCTTTTTTTTTTTTTTTTTTTTTTTTTTTTTTTTTTTTTTTTTTTTTTTTTTTGTTCTCGTAGGAGGAAACCCATTTACAGGCGACCCAGGGGAAGGGGATCTCCCCTGGAGTGTGGGACTCCCGGGTCGCTAATCGGCCCAGACTACCCACTAAAACCTCCTACGGCGTTTCCGCACCAGCCGTTGTTGGGGGCGCCGTGGGATCGCAAGCATTCTACCACGACGCCCCCCGGTTTCGCCTTACGGCGCGATTAGGGTAAACGGCGGGCGTATTGCGCCCGCCGTCTGCCTCTTCGTCCTCGCCGGCATGGGAGCGCTTCAGCTCTCGCTTCACGCTCCCTCTCAGCGGTCTCCTTCTGCGACATTACCGTCTCGCAGAAGCAGGACATCGCGTCCCAGCATCTCTCGCTGCCCAGCATCTTACTGACGATGCAGTGCAGCGTGAGATCGCGGTCGCCCAGGGCCACTGCTAGGGCCACCCTTTCTGTGGCCCACCTCTCACATTCTGCCAGGGTGTGTTGAGCCGTGTCGTCCGGCTCCCCACACTCGTGGCAGACCGGGCTTGGCTCTCTGCCTATTGTATGCAGGTAATGACCGAAGCACCCGTGTCCGGTCATCACCTGCGTCATTCTGTACGTCAGTTGGCCGTACTTTCTATCCATCCAATCTTCGAGCGATGGGAGGAGCGCCCCGATGGTACGTATACCATACTGGGAGTTTTCTAGCTCATCTCGCCACCGCTCTTTCAACCTGTCTACGGCCAACTGACGGGCCCCTCTCACTTCTCTTGGGGCGGGCCTTTCCCCGAGAGCTCGTCTTCTCGCCCGCTCCCAATAAACCTCCGCCTGAATTTTTGCGTCCATGTCCCATGGTGGGGTGCCGGCCAATACGCATGCCGCCGCCCAAGCCACCGTTACGTAGGCCCGAGCTATGCGGTTGGCCACCACTCTTTGTGGCCTTCGCAGCTGGGCCACGTTGGCTCTGGAGAGCTTATCTGCCCAGATTGGCGCCCCATATAGTGCCATGCTCCGGGCTACGCCCGCATATAGTTTCCGGCACCGGGCGCTAGGCCCTCCGACATTGGGCAGCAGCCGGCCCATGGCCGATGCTGCGCCGACTATCCGGGGTGCTAGTTGTTTAAAGTGCTCCCGGAAGTCCCAGCGTGGGTCCATGGTTATGCCCAAGTACTTAATGTACGGCTTCACCTGGACCCTTTCCCCACCTATTGGAATGGACGCTCCCTCAGGCGGTTTCCAGCCCCTTTTGCCAAAGACGATGACCTCGCACTTGCTGAGGGCCACCCTGAGCCCCAGCAGCCTGACGCGGGTGACCATCAGGTCTGCTGCGACTGCAGCTGTCCTGAGGGTGCTCTCCAGCTTCTCACCCCAGATGGCCACCATCGTGTCATCCGCATAGCAGATGACGGTCATCCGGGGGAGTAGGCTCCCGCGGATGGCCCAGTCAAAGCCGATGTTCCAAAGCAGGGGTCCTAGCACTGACCCCTGAGGAACACCGCAGGTCATCGCCCTGGCTTTCCTCCCTTCTCTGTCCTCGTAGAGCACCACCCTCTCAGAGAGGTAGTGCCCTACGAGGTTTCTCAGATAGAGAGGCACTCCGTGGTATCGGAGTGCCTCCTTTATTACCTCATATGGGAGGGAGCCGAAGGCGTTTGCGATGTCTAACGAGACACCCACGGCTCCTCCCTTCCTTTTTATTGCGTCCTCCGAGAATTCGCGGAGGGCCCCTATCGCATCAACAGTCGACCGCCCTTTTCTAAAACCAAATTGGCGGTCCGACACGTTTGGTCCGACATTTTCCAGATGCTGGATGATTCTGGAGGCGACAATTCGTTCCAGCAGCTTACCAGTCTCATCCAGCATCAGTAGGGGCCTCCATCCCGAAGGGGAGTCCTCGGGTCGGCTCTCCTTTCTGAGCAAGCAGAGTCTTCCCTCTTTCCACGGCCTGGGAAACCGCCCAGACGACAGACAGTCGTCGAATAATTGTCTGAGGCGGCTCCCGAGGTGTTTTGCGACCACCGGTAGAATCAGACCGGGGACGCCGTCCGGGCCTGGTGCCTTTTTGCAGGCTGTCAGACGTGTCATACCCCGGTCGAACTCATCATCCGTCACCGGTGGCACTGGGGCCGTGGTGGACTCCCGCTCGGGGACCTGCATACTCGGAGGAGCAAATTCTTGGGCCGATGGGAAAAGGCCTTCAACAATTTTATTGAGGAGGTCCGGTTCCAAGGAGGCCGTGGGGGGGGCGTGGCGCATTTTGTTGCGAACTACCCTATATGGCCTCCCCCATGGGTCCCTGTCTAGCGTGGCCAGAAACGCTTCGTGGGCGTCGTCTTTCGCTTTGGCAATTGCTACCGACAGGGCCTTTTTGGCCTCCTGGAGGGCAGAATAGAGTCGGGCCTCCTCCCCGTATTCGCGGTTGCGCCGCCGCCTGCATCTGGTGTACTCCCTGCGGGCACGGTTGCTGATAGATCTGAGTGCAGCGATGTCCTCAGACCACCAGTGTACCTGCCTTTTAGCAGGCGGCGGACCAGACCTCCTCATGGATGCGTCGCACACCTCAGTGAGCGACGCGCGAAAGCCACGTGCCCTTTCCTCCACACCAAGGGAGCGGCTTGGTATGGGTTCTCTCCACTCTATTACCATGGCAGCCTCTTCAGCCAGGTCCCTGTTGAGGCTAGCCATATTCCACCTGGGGAACCCCTGGCGTCTCCCTCTGCCTCGAGTGGGCTGTTGGGAATGGGGCGTATTGGAGACCGACATCCGTATGTAGCGGTGGTCGGAGAGGGTCTCCACGTCCTCCAGGACGCGCCAGTCCTCAATGCGTGCAGCAATACTCGAGGTCGCGAGCGTCACGTCCACTATCGAGGCACCATTTCGCCGCACGCATGTGGAAGTGTTGCCCCGGTTTAGGACTTCAAGCCCCATTCCCACCGCCCAATCATAGAGTGTTACCCCTCTTGGGCTGGTTATGGGAGAACCCCACGCAGAGTGTTTGGCGTTAAGGTCTCCCATTAGCATGATCGGTGTCGGCGCCGCACCCTCGACCACTTGCCCCACTCTCTCGAGGAGGCGCTCAAAGGCACGCAGCGGTTCATTGGGGGAGAAATATGCTGCGACAATTACGATATTTCCCCATTTCACCGCTACGTACCCCCTGCCGTTCTCAATCTTCGAGAGAGGTGGGCGATTGCCAGTTTGTGGGATGGTCACCGACACCAGCCCTTCTGTGTCTCCAGCCCAATTAGGGAGGGAGGGGACGCAATAGGGTTCCGATATGACGGCAGCGTCAATGCCCCACTCCGCCAAGTGCTGGACCAAGAGGTCTTGAGCACGAGCGCAGTGGTTGGCATTGGCCTGCAGCACCTCAAGGCGGGGAGCAGGTCGTACCGGCATCAGTGCTCCATGGCGCGGCCCTCCGAGGCCTCGGTCGTTGCCAGGGCCGATTTGCCTCTTATGCGAGGGGGGTTGCAGGCTTTCCCCCCCATGACATGTCCTGGCGGCAGTTTAGCGGCATGGCACACTGCACACCATGGCTCTTTGACCTGGCATTCACCAGTGGTGTGGCCCGTTTTGCCGCAGCGGTGGCACATCGATGATCTGTCCACCGGGGATGGACAGAGGGCCCTAGTGTGGCCCATGCCCATGCAGCGGAAGCATCGCATGGGCAGGGCTTCAAGCCCTTTGACTTTGGCGGCCGACCATCCGACCAGGAGGCGTCCGAGCTCTATGAGAGAGTTGGCAGCCGCCACAGGGCAGGTTAAAATGGCTGCCCCAGTCTGGTCTGGCGCCATACGGATAGCGCCAACCTTAATTTGCCCCGGTGGGCATTTCCCAGCTGCAGCTGCAGCTTCTCTGAGGGCCTCCAGAGTCACTGCCTCATCGAAGCCGGAGACCTTGACTTGTGCCGTTTTATACGGCCGAGATATCTCCGCTTCGTTGCCTATCAATTCCCGGACCTTCTCAGCAAGAGCGTCCGCTGCGGCCCCGCTGTCTGCTCCAGGAACCTCTATTATCCGAGCCCCCGTAGCACTCCTGCGCACCGAAACATGGTCCACCCCAATGGACGGCAGTTTGATGGTGGTGACCTTGGCCATTATCGATTTATAGTCCATATCGGACTCCGGCTTCAGGGTCACCACCACCGCTGCTGACTTCGGTGGGGTGAACGCCTTCCTTGGTGGCGGTTTTGCTGCCGCTTTGGGGGCTTGGGTTGGTTTCCCCTTCCCTTTTCTTTTCCCTTTTTTCTTTCTGGCTACCGTTGTCCACACCTCCGTGCCTCCAGGGTTCGGAGACGCCTCAGTGGGAGGTATTCGGGAGGGGCCTGGCGTTGGCTCACGTGGCCGAGCTTTGGTTTTGGCCTTGGCCTTGGCCCTGGTTTGCGGCACCGGTCCGGGTCTTGCAGGTGGCATGAGGGTTGACCCTGTGTTGCCCTCTCTGCCATCTAGATCCCCAGCTTTTTGTTTCTTTCTGTCAGCCGCCAGTGGCGGGCGCAGAATTGGTTCTGGGGCGAGTATGCCCCTCTTTTCGGCTTCATTCAACCGGGTCGTCACCATTTCTCCTATTTTTAGGAACAGGTTCCTCTCAATGGACACCTCAAGCTCTTTAAGGACGTCCTTGATTTCCGCCATTGTGACTGGTCCTGAGGTGGACGGCCCGGTAGATTTTTCGGCATAGGCCTTTCGAAGAGCCCTCGTCTCCTGCTCCAGCTGCGCCAATTGCTCCCGCATCCTTCTGTTGTCAGCAGTCAGAATTCTGACTGCTGCCGACTCCTCCTGGTGCATTTCTATTTTATCAGCTGCATCTAAGATGTGCTGACAGGCATCCTTCATGGATCGCCACACTGTGCCTTTGAGGTTGCCGGATTTACCGGCTTCCTCCAGTACATTGCCAACAGACGTCCGTACAACGTCAAGTTGTTCGTCAACGATGCTGCTGGCGGGCTTGGGTGGCGATGTCTGTGTGCGCCGACCAGCGTGACGGCCCCTCGTAGCTGTGTTAATTTTGGGGCCTCGCGATCTTAGTGCAGACCCCTCCAGTGCCTTTCGTTTACGGGGAACACTGCCCCCGTCGTTCTTATCATCCTCCGTCATGATGACCTCCGGAAGGCTATCGTTGTCCTCGTCGGATGTCGGTGCGAGGATCAGTGACCCTCGGCTTGTCGACCGTGTCGACAGTTGGGAGGGACTTGCGTCCCTCTGGCGGTAAGTGCCCCCCCCAGATACGGTGGGGCAGCCCACGCCCGAAGGCGTGGGGAGGGATTCTCCGACTCCTTGGGAGTCGGTACCCTCCTGGGGTATGATCGTTTTCTTAGACGCCATATTCATGAGTTTCCTTTTTTTTAACAGGGTGAGGTCCCTGAACTCCTCCACCTCTTCAGTGGGCGCTTGGGACGGGGCTCCCCCCCCGCCATTCATCCCATCGGCACGCCCGACCTTGGGATTAGGGTTATTTTTTATTGAGGTTTTCTTCCTCGCGACAAACGTCCTCGGCCCCATCAATTTGGGGTAACGAGTTGCCCGGCGCCGAGCCGAAACCTGACGCCGCGCGAGCCACATCCACTCACTGTCTGAGGGCAGACAAGAGGGAGCAACTGGTAGACGGACCTGGACGCAAAAGCGTCTGCCCAGAAGCCGGTTAGGCTATTCAGCCCGTCCATGTGTCAGGACATTTGCCGATGGATAACAAGACCCCTAATAGCGGGGAGTTATTAACCATCGCCCAGGGTGCACCAGCCCAGTGTCTTGTCAGCCCGCCGCTATCACCGGATCAAAGATCAAGCAACAGAAGCAAAGCTTTCAAGGTACTGAGCCAACGTGGAGGTTTCCTGACCGTAGCACCCCAACCTAACCTAACCTAACCTAACCTAACCTAACCTAACCTAACCTAACCTAACCTAACCTAACCTAACCTAACCTAACCTAACCTAACCTAACCTAACCTAACCTAACCCAGTCTGCTTCGAGCCGTCGTGGAGTGCAGACGTGCTCCGATGCGCTCCGCAAAATATTAGTGAAAAATTTGTGTAAATTAAGTGTAAAAATATTAAAAAATTATAAAATAAGTGTTTGTGCGTGTTCTGATCCATCCAATAAATACCTGGACTTGAACAGCTTCCTTGGGTGGACTGGATCAGGAAGATTTCCACGGATTTGTTCCAGTGTCCGTGAAGTGCCACGCCGAAAATAAAACAAAATCGTCAGGAGGACTACCTAAGTCTTATGACAACGCCTTTCCAGGCCCTATGTAAATATTATTTTAAATTTGACCCTGACTTTACAATTTTAACATTTTATCTTTACTCTCTTCCTTCCTTTTACAATTTTACAACTTATACAAAATTCGATTTTAAAACATGACGCAAACATCACCAAAGTCTGTGTCCTTCCAGACACATGTCTATAACAGTGACAGCACCCCCTCACCCATACACGGGCACCTTCGGAGCGACTCGTCCTACGAAGGCTCCCCCGTCAATACGTCTGTGGAAGGGAAATGGGCTACTCCCATAACAAGGAGTAAGTTCATACAGCACTACCCAAAGACGCCTCTATTAAGAGAGGAAAATAGAAGAAAACCTTTGACTGACGACGAGAGGGACGACTTGGGCGGCCGGATCCGTGCTCTCTTGGAGGAGATCAAGGGAGACATCGAGTCGGCGCCCAGGTTAAGAAAACAAATTAAGGACTCTGTCGCAAACAAGTTAAAAGAAGCGGATGACCTGGTTTGTGATCTGGCGGTTTACCAGGAGCTACACAACATCACACCAGGTCAGAAACCGTGTGTGCGAACACAGACTTCCCCTGCTCCCCAGGAAGAGACAAAAATAGGAAAACTGGAAAGTGTCCTAAATACGCTGGTCAGCCGACTGGAGGAGAACTCCAGAAGCATAACGGAGATCAAAGAGCTGATCGACCATCGGAGCGGATCTTCAACAGCAGACACAACCACACGTGCTCCAACCTACGCACAGGCCGTGGCTAAGGCAAGGGAGGCGCCCGTCACCTTACACTCCGCGATTGTCCACGACAAGAAGGGAGTGGAGACAGGTGACGAGGTATTGGAGAGGATAAAGGGAATAGCTGGAGAAGGTGGAGACTGGATCCGGATAGAAAGGGTTAGAAAAACAAGAGACAGAAAGGTAATTTTAAGTTTCGAAACAAGGGAGGGTAGGGAAAAATTAAAAAACAGAGTAAACAAAAATGATACCCTACAAATAAAAGAAATGGAGAATAAAAACCCTCTTCTTATTTTTAAAAATGTTATAAAAATCAATACTAATAAGGAAATTACAGGAAAGCTGGTAACCCAAAACACTAAAATAACTAGAGACATAAAAGAAGAAGACATAGACATTAAATTTAGGAAACGATCCAGGAACCCCTTGTTGGAGCACGTAGTGGCAAGCGTCCCCCCCAGGATGTGGCGAGCAGTGGTCGAGGCCGGCTCAGTGCGCATCGATATGCAGCGGATCCAGGCGGAGGACTATTCTCCGCTGGTCCAATGCTCGATGTGCCTGGGTTACGGCCACGGCAGGCGCCACTGCAAGGAGAAGACGGAGCGGTGCTGTCACTGCGGTGGCGAACACCAGCGAGCGGTGTGCCAGGGCTGGATGGCGGGAGCCGTCCCATCGTGCCTGAACTGCCGGGCAGACAGAAACGCGGTGAGTTATGATCACAATGCTTTTAGCTCTGCCTGTCAGGTCAGGCAAAGGTGGGAGGCTCTCGCCAGATCCAGGGTAGCATATGCGTAGGTATGTCGTGTTAGATTTCGCGTACGTGTCGAGGCACTCCTATATTGTTAATTTGATGTAACGATAATCATTAAAGAGGCAATAATCCGAGGCATGTCACGGCGCGTGCGTGGGGTCTGGGACGATATGCTTACGCGTCAGCAAATGTGCGTATGTGGCTTCGCACCAACGTATAATAATTATCCGTTGGAGTGAAGGCACGCGCAGTTGTGTATATGCATATATAATTATAATTGTAAATAAGATAACAACGCCATTTTAAATTAGACTGTGATGTTTTAATAATTGTATGTTGAGGTATCTACACTAGTAGAAATAGGTTTTTATTGTTTTGTTTTCTTTGTTTATTTTAAAGTATGACTAATATAAGGACGTTAATATATAGATAGGTTTTTAAAATATTGTTTTAACGAATGACAATTGCAAAGTTGACGAAGTACCCTACATTTATATGGGATATTTAAATTAAAGCAAATCATGCAAATAAAAAGATATAGGGTATCTTAACAGAGTAAATAGTGATTAAAATTAAGTTGACCAGCATTAGCAAGGACGTAAACATTTCAAAGCAGTGACATAAGGATGTCATAAATAGATTTAATTGATATATAAGTAAAAATAACCGTAGCATATAGTTAAATTGGAAAACAATGGTATAAAGAAACAAATACTAATATAAGTCGGTAGATGAAATATAATAAGTGAAATAAAATATGACAACATTCTAAATAGGAAAAGAACTAAATTGGCAATTAATATGAATAGTTAAGAAAATGACTGTAGAACATAAAACTAATTATAAGATTTTAAATTGTAACAGAAGCAGACTTTAAGTATAGTTTTAATGTTAAGTTAGTTATTATCATATACCATGTGAAAAACCATTTTTTATAATGTCTTTGTTTATGACAGAGAGATGCTGGCAATAAACTCCCCCTGGGTGTGGTGTAACACCTGGGGGAAAACTTAAAAAAAAAAAAAAAAAAAAAAAAAAAAACCTAACCTAACCTAACCTAACCTAACCTAACCTAACCTAACCTAACCTAACCTAACCTAACCTAACCTAACCTAACCTAACCTAACCTAACCTAACCTAACCTAACCCAGTCTGCTTCGAGCCGTCGTGGAGTGCAGACGTGCTCCGATGCGCTCCGCAAAAATCAGTGTAAAAAATAGTGTAAATTAAGTGTAAAAATTTTTAAAAAATTATAAAATAAGTGTTTGTGCGTGTTGTGATCCATCAAATAAATACCTGGACTTGAACAGCTTCCTTGGGTGGACTGGATCACGAAGATTTCCACGGATTTGTTCCAGTGTCCGTGAAGTGCCACGCCGAAAATAAAACAAATTCGTCAGGAGGACTACGGTAGACTTAGGTAACCTAAGTCTCATGACAACGCCTTTCCAGGCCCTATGTAAATATTATTTTAAATTTTGACCCTGACTTTACAATTTTAACATTTTATCTTTACTCTCTTCCTTTTACAATTTTACAACTTCTACAAATTTATATTTTAAAATCATGACGCAAACATCGCCAAAGTCTGTGTCCTTCCAGACACATGTTTACAATATTGACAGCACCCCCTCACCCATACACGGGCACCTTCGGAGCGATTCGTCCTACGAAGGCTCCCCCGTCAATACGTCTGTGGAAGGGAGATGGGCTACTCCCAAAACAAGGAGTAGGTACATCCAACACTACCCAAAGACGCCTCTATTAAGAGAGGAAAATAGAAGAAAACCCATGACTGACGACGAGAGGGACGACTTGGGCGGCCGGATCCGTGCTCTCTTGGAGGTGATCAGGGGAGAGATCGAGTCGGCGCCCAGGTTAAGAAAGCAAATAAAGGACTCCGTCGCAAGCAAAATAAAAGAAGCGGACGACCTGGTTTGCGACTTGGCGGTATACCAGGAGCAACATAATTTCACACCGGGTCAGAGACCGTGTGTGCGAACGCAAACTTCTCCTGCTCCCCAGGAGGAGACAAAAATAGACAAATTGGAAAGTGTCCTTACTGCGCTGGTTAGCCGACTGGAGGAGAACTCCAGAAACATTACGGAGATCAAAGAGTTGATCGACCAGCGGAGCGGATCTGCAACAACGGATACAACCACACGTGCTCCAACCTACGCACAGGCTGTGGCTAAGGCAAGGGAGGCGCCCGTCACCCTACACTCCGCGATTGTCCATGACAAGAAGGGAGTGGAGACAGGTGACGAGGTACTGGAGAGGATAAAGGGAATAGCTGGAGAAGGTGGTGACTGGATCAAAATAGAAAGGGTTAGAAAAACTAGAGATCGGAAGGTAATTTTAAGTTTCGAAACAAGGGAGGGTAGAGAAAAATTAATAAACAGAGCAAATAAAAATGATACCCTACAAATTAAAGAAATAGAGAATAAAAACCCACTTCTTATTTTTAAAAATATTATAAAGATCAACACAAATAAGGAGATTATTGAAAAACTGGTTACCCAAAACAACAAAATTATTAGAGACCTAAAAGAAGAGGATAAAAATATAGAAATAAAATTTAGGAAACGATCCAGGAACCCCTTGTTGGAGCACGTGGTGGCAAGCGTCCCCCCCAGGATGTGGCGAGCAGTGGTCGAGGCCGGCTCAGTGCGCATCGATATGCAGCGGATCCAGGCGGAGGACTATTCTCCCCTGGTCCAATGCTCGATGTGCCTGGGTTACGGCCACGGCAGGCGCCACTGTAGGGAGAAGACGGAGCGGTGCTGTCATTGTGGTGGCGAACACCAACGAGCGGAGTGCCAGAGCTGGATGGCGGGAGCCGTCCCATCGTGCCTGAACTGCCGGGCGGACAGAAGCGTGGTGAGTTATGATCACAATGCTTTTAGTTCTGCCTGTCAGGTCAGGCAAAGGTGGGAGGCTCTCGCCAGATCCAGGATAGCATATGCCTAGGTATATTGTGTCGGATCTCGCGTACGTGTCGAGGCACTCCTATATTGTAGATTTGATGCAAAGGTGTTCATTAAAACATGCAATAATCCAAGGCATGTCACGGCGCGTGCGTGGGGGTCTGGGACGGTATGCTTGCGCGTTAGCAAATGTGCGTATGTGGCTTCGCACCAACGTATAATAATTATCCGTTGGAGTGAAGGCACGCGCAGTTGTGTATAGGCATATAAATTGTATATAAGATGACAATGACATGTAAACTAAACTGTGATAATTTTAATATTTCGATGTTGAAGTACCTACATTAGTAGACATAGGTTTTTATTGTATGACTAATATTAGAACGTAAATATAAATATAGGTTTTAAAATAATGTTTTAACAATTGACCATTGCAAAGTTGACGAGAAATAGCAAATCATGCAAATTAAAAGATATAGGGTAGTTTAATATATTTAATGGTGATTAAAATTAAGTTGACCAGCATCAGCAAAGACGTAAACATTTCTAAGACGTGACATGAAGATGTAATAAATAGAATTTAATTGGAATGTAAGAAAATAGCCGTAAGATAGTTGAAGTAGAAAATAACGGTACAAACAAACAAATACCGACATAAGTCGGTAGTTGAAATATAAAAAGCAAAAACAAAATTATGACAATATTCTTAATAGGAAAACAACTAAACTGGAAATTAATATGGAATAGATTAAGAAAATGACGGTATAATATAAAACTAATTATAAGATTTTAAATTGTAACAGAAGCAGACTTTAAGAATAGTTATAATGTTAAGATAGTTTATCATATATTATGTGAAAAACCAAGCTTTATAATGTCTTTGTTCATGACAGAGCGATGTTGGCAATAAACTCCCCCTGGGTGTGGTGTAACACCTGGGGGAAAACTTAAAAAAAAAAAAAAAAAAAAAAAAAAAAACCTAACCTAACCTAACCTAACCCAGTCTGCTTCGAGCACGCGTAGAGTGCGGACGTGTTCCAGTGCGCTCCGCGAAATTATTGCATAAAATAAATTTAAAATATTGTACAAAAAATTTTTAAGTAGTGCACAGGACCTAAAACACAGTGTTCATACTGGGACAGGGTCAGCTACTTCGCATCCTGGTGGACTGATCATAATTGCCCCGAGTCAGACCACGTGCTATTCAGTGAAGCGAGATAAACATAAGATAAGTGCAGTGTTCTAAGTGTTTTCAGTTTAGCACGGGGTAGGATCCCGTCATTAAGTGGAGTCTCGAATTGTATATTGACGTTTACTTCTGACCTTCGTGTCTCTAGTCCTCATTAGTGTTAAGGTCTTACAAATACGTGTTGACTGGCGTTTTGCCTCTACCCTCATTTGTTTTATTTTAATTTTACTTTTTCACTTTTATCTTTACAATAGTGTACTTTTTATTTTTACCACTTTTACAAATTTACTTTTTAACAATGACGCAAAACCCAACACCGAAGTCTGTGTCTTTCAAAGAACCATTGACCTGCCAAGAGGCCTTCCAATTATCGCCTACACAGTTTAGCAGCCGAAATAGCTCACCGTCGGACTCCCCCGTCATGCCATCCTCGGAGGAAGAATGGGCAACCCCCAGAACACGGAGCAGGTATATCCACCATTACCCGAAGACGCCGCTCCTGAAGGAAGAATATAGGCGTAAGTTCCTGACGGACGAGGACAAGAACACGCTGTGTGGCTCCATCAGGGACATCCTCGAGGAGGTTATGACGGACATCGAATCTGCGCTGCGATTGAAGAGGACTACAAAGGACTCTGTAATAAAAAAGATAAAACAGGCCGACGACCTGGTGTGCGACCTGGCCGCTTGCCAGGAGCTTAAAAACTTAACGCCAGGTCAGCGACCTAGCATAAGGACGCAGACCTCCCCCATCCCACAGGAGGAAACAAAGATAGGGGTCCGCTGTACCGAGCGCCACGAAATTGAACTGCTCCGCGCTTAAAAATCTTAAAAATATTAATTATAAGCAAAATAAAAAAGTGACATATATTATAAGTTTCGCGGTGAAAGTATCAAGTGAAAAGTGAAAAAATTTTTGAAATTGGACCAAAAACGAACGAGATATACGAAAATAAATATACTCGCGAAACGCCCCCGCGGCTTTCGTCGCTCAGAAGTTACGTTTTATATCGGAAAATTTTCGGACTAACACTGTGGAAGTGTCAATAGTGACCGTGACTTTGTCCTGACAAAGTCCCAAAATTATAAGACCACGAACACCAACACAGTGGGACTTTTCGTTCGCGCTCACAACGTTACGGCCTTTTCCCCAACCAATAACTTTGACAACTGTGAATCAAGAAGGGTGAAACAACACACAAGAAAAAATCGACAAGTGAAGAACCAGTTGAACATTCACCAGTGTCCAGCTAGAACGGGGTACCAGGCTACGGACTTGAAAAGGCGAAGAGAATCGGAAGTCTTCCCGAAACATACGAGAACAGGCGTTTTTCGGCGGATTGGTGAACTGCGGTGAAGAGCTGCAATTACCGACAGGTGAGGGACCCGTCCAGGGTGCTGCCTGCCGAAAATCACCGGAATCCGGAAGCGGGCTAGGTGTCCAGGACAGGAAAACCGGCTGGCCAATCAGCGGTTTTTCCCGGATTGCCGCTGAACACCGGGGACTAACGTGACCGACCCACCGAAACCCGACGCCCCGGCTGGAAACAAGTCCACTGAAGCCCTCACCATCTTCCTGGGACAACCCACCATCGAGCAGCATCAAATTTTCCTACAAAAAACGGCAAACTCCAACTTTGCGGAAGTAAATAGTAAACTAGAATTAAGAATTAATTGTCAAAAACATATGTCCCTGAGGGCTTGTTTACTCCCCTATCACATATAAAAAATCCAAACAGATTGGTAAAGTAAATCTTATAATATAAAATATTTAAGCGGTTAGCTCCTAAAGCTAACCGCAAGTTACGTAAATAAAATTCAAAAATTGACTTTTTTAATTGAGACTTTTTCCAAATTTAAACTATTACACCATATCAAGGCATACATAAAAATAAGTACCAATCTGTTTCCAACCCCCAAAACCCCGTTTAAACCCCTATTTCAGGAATTTAAAAAATTAGAACAGAAAAGCTTATTATTTTGGAAACTATTAGCTTTAGCGTTGAACAAAATTAACAATCTTTATATTAACACCCCCCTAAATTAACGGGAATAAACAACCCCTCAAATCTTCCCTTATTGTGTAGAAACAGCGGATATTGCGGTCGGCAAAGTTGCTACTAAGGAAGAAACCGACCTGCATTAAATTAAATACGTATAAATATATATTAAAATTATTAAATATAGTAAGATCAGTAAAAAATCTAGGTTATTGCAAAGTATAACAACGGTAGAGTGTATAATATCTGATATATTTAAAAAATTGTCAAAGCAGAAAATAGGCCTAGACCGCATCAATAAGTTGGCAGTGGCGAGCGCTGTGCGGTCGGAGTGGGGAAGTGCCGGGCTATTACATATCGCGGTGCGTATCGCGGTGCGCATCGACCCAACTGGGAAGACCACACACACGCGAACGGCCCATATTAAACTGCGGGGAATCATAGAAAAATTTTTAACTAAACCACATAACAATACACGTAATTCCGAGAGAACACAATTTAGTCTAAATATAAATACAAACATAAATAATTAAGCTCATAAAACCTTAATTAGTAAATGTTAAATTCTATCCATATTGATCATATAGACATTGAATATATATAAAATCATTCATATACATATATATAGTTACTTCACACGCATTTATTGTTATTCTATTACACCAAAAAATATATAAGCTAGGACAATATATATAAAAACAATCTGTTCACTCCAACATTCCGGTGCCTATCAAACAAATACTTAATAGGTCGAGTGCGGCCGTCGTCCGCTCGGTAAGTAGGTCACGAGCCTATTGTTCTCTCGGCTCGCCTTGGAATGTCAAGGTCGAGATTGTTGTGTTGTTGCGTGAGCTCGTTGCGGGTTAGACAGAGTCCAACAAGCTAAAATTAAACTTTTACTTTTTGCATTTTATTGAGTGGAATATTGTTTAACATATAATCTACTATACTACAAAAATAGTTATTAAATTGCAGGAAGTATATAGACATCAAAACTAGACGATTTAGTTAAAATATAGGACTGCGTTATTTACTTATTTGAATTGTTTTAATTTATAGCAGCGCCTATTAGTTAAGTGTTACTTTAGAATTCTTATTAGCTTTTAGTATTTAAGTATTTATTTACACTTACACATTGCAGCCCCCATATACAGGGCTGCAATTAGTATTGACATTGACTAGTACTTAGCAACTTTAGATTTACTCTCCACTTTACAAATTCTATATACAACTTTTACAAATTTACCTTTTAAAATCATGACGCTGAGAACACCAAAGTCGGTAACTTTTAAACCACTGACCTGCCAGGATGCATTCCAAAAATCGCCCACACAATTTAGCAGTCGGAGCAACTCCCCGTCGGACTCCCCCGTCAGACCATCCTCGGAAGAATGGGCAACCCCCAGAACACGGAGCAGGTATATCCAACACTACCCGAAGACGCCGCTCCTGAAGGAAGAATATAGGCGTAAGTTCCTGACGGACGAAGACAAGAACACGCTGTGTGGCTCCATCAGGGACATCCTCGAGGAGGTTATGACGGACATCGAATCTGCGCTGCGATTGAAGAGGACAACGAAGGACTCTGTAATAAAAAAGATTAAACAGGCCGACGACCTGATGTGCGACCTGGCCGCTTGTCAGGAGCTTAAAAACTTAACGCCAGGCCAGCGACCAAGTGTAAGGACGCAGACCTCCCCTCCGCCTCCACCTTCCCCTGCCCCTCAAGAGGAGAATAAGATAGATAATATAGAAAACTACTTGAGGGCGCTGGTCGACCGAGTAGAGGAGAACTCCAGGACCCTACAGGAGCTGAAGGGATCGATCGGCCAGCGGTCGGAAGTAGAAGGTAGCACGAATATGCAGGCCCCAACCTATGCTCAGGTTGTGGCTAAGGCGATGGAACCACCCGTCACCTTACACTCCGTAATTGTCGATGACAAGGAGGGAGTGGAAACAGGTGACGAGGTGCTGGATCGAATTAGAGAAGTGACGAAAGACGACGGCGAATGGATTAGAATAGAAAGAGTAAGGAAAACGAAAGATAGAAAGGTAATAATAAGTTGTGTAACGAAAGAGGGCAGGGAGAAATTAAAGAAAAAAATAAATGACATACCTAAATTGCAGGTGAGGGACATCGACAACAAAAACCCCCTCCTTATTTTGAAAAACGTATTAAAGAAAAACAACAATGAGCAGATTACAGTAAAACTTTTGGAACAAAATGGCAAATTATTTAAAAATGTTAAGGAGGATGATAAACAGGTTACAATTAAATTCAGGAAAAAAGCTAGAAATCAGTTATTAGAACATGTGGTTGTGAGTGTCCCTCCCAAGATGTGGCGTGCAGTGGTCGAGGCCGGCTCAGTGCGCATCGACATGCAGCGGATCCAAGCGGAGGATTATTCTCCGCTGGTCCAGTGTTCGATGTGCCTGGGCTACGGCCACGGCAGGCGCCACTGTAGGGAGAAGGAGGAAAAGTGTAGCCATTGTGGTGGACTGCATCAACGTTCAATGTGTCAAGGCTGGATGGCGGGAGCGGTCCCATCGTGCCTGAACTGCCGGGCGGACAGAAGTACGGTGAGCTATGACCACAATGCTTTTAGTTCTGCCTGTCAGGTCAGGCAAAGGTGGGAGGCTCTCGCCAGATCCAGAATCGCTTACGCGTAAGCAAGGGTCTGTTGTTCTCCCGGGCGTGGCACGGCACACCGATTGTAATGTTAATGTACTCATTAAACGGCACAATAATATAGGCATGTTGCGACACGCCTTTGGAGACCAATAATAGAGATTCAGCTTACGTGACGAAACTAAAAAGGTGACTCCGCATCAGTGAATGTAATGTTCGCTGGCACGGAAACATGAAAGGCGGTTTTAGAAAGTGACACTTATCTCGTTAAATCATTAGAATTATAGAGAAATAAAGTTAGTTTGGTTGTGAGATAATAATATAGTAATAATATATTCTATGTTTAAAAGAATACCCTCTTGACTTTGAGTAGGATTAGTTGTATACAAATTTAATAGTTTTAGAGAGTGTACTCAAGTTTTAAGGAAATATTTTATACAATTTTATTGTTTTAAGACCTCAAGATTTTAAACAAATTTTAATTATGCAATTTTATTGTTTTACCCTTAGAATTTTAAAGTAACACTAGCTATACAATTCTACTATTTTAAGAAAGAATTTTAAAGTAGTATTAGTTATACATTTTACTGTTTATAAGAATGACATTTTAACAATTGACATAGCAGTAAAAATTTACTTTTGACAAATATGGACGAATAATTAGGATAGTCGTCACTAGCAAATCATGCTATTGGCGAGTTAAAAAATTCATATTCGATTAAATTCGTTTATTGCCGGTATAAAATAGATAGTAAAAGAATGAAACATAGTGTTAATTTGGTTATAAAATGTAAAAGGATAAAGAAAGATATATATGGTATATTAAGATGTAATAAGACATAACAGATAGTAAAAAGCATAAAAGACAGTGGTAAATTGATATATATAAAAATGTTGTAAAATTCAAAGATTAGATTATAAAGATGTAACAATGTAATACATTAATTAAAATATAGTGTATAAGAAGTAGACTTTAAGATAAGTACAAAGTAATGCAATAGTTTATTCATATACTACTTAAATAACCAAGTTTGTAAATGTCTCTGTCTTCATGCAGAGAGTTTCATGCAATAAACTCCCCCTGGGTGCGGTGTAACACCCAGGGGAAAACTAAAAAAAAAAAAAAAAAAAAAACCTAACCTAACCGAGTCTGCTTCGAGCACGCGTAGAGTGCGGACGTGTTCCGGTGCGCTCCGCGGAAAAATATTGCAAAAAATAAAAATTATTGTGTGAATTAAATAAAATCCAATAAATCTGTGTAGTGAAGTGTTCTGTGTCGCTGCAAGTATACCAGGATACCGAGAACCCTCAAGATCTGAATAGGATCGAGCGGATTTTCCGGATTTGCGGCGAGCCAGACAAATAACCTGGACAAACCCTCACGTAAGGTGAGCAAGTGGATTTCTTGGTGTGACAACCCCTAAGTCAGGCCTTCGTGACCAAAAGAAACCCATCGTTTCAAGACAATTTTATTTTTTATACTGTTTTAAATAATTGACTCCTACCCCCATCTTTTTAAAATTTTATACATTATACTGTATATTCTAAATCCCTTTTACAACTTCTACAAATTTACGTTTTAAACCATGACAAACCCAAAACCAAAGACCGTTACCTTCAATAAAATCCTCGACTACAATGAGGAAGACACCCCCTCACCCACTCAGATTCAAAGCGACTCGTCTTCGTCGGATTCTCCCCCAAGAGAACCTGCCGTGGAATGGGCCACCCCCATAACTAGGAGTAGGTACGTGCAGCACTATCCTAGAACGCCGCTTTTAAAAGAGGAGAATCGACGGAAAATACTTACTGACGACGATAGGGACAGGCTGGGTCGCGGCATCCGAGATCTCCTGGAGGCAGCAATAAACGAGGTCGAAACTGCGCTGAGACTGAAGCGTACGACGAAGGACTCCGTCATACAAAAACTAAGAGAGGCGGATGACCTGGTGTGTGACTTAGCTGTCTACCAGGATTTGCAGAATCTCACACCGGGTCAAAACCCAAGCGTGCGCACACAGACCTCCCCTGCTCCTCAGGAAGAGGAAAAACAAGGAAAACAAAAAGAGGACATAACAAAATTCCTGAATATGTTGGTCGATCGACTCGACGAAAACTCCAGGAGTATAAAGGAGCTCAAGGAGTCAATCGACAACCGAAACGAAGCAGGAACAGTACCAGCCACACATGCTCCAACCTACGCACAGATTGCAGCCACAGCGAAGGAATGGCCCGTCACCCTACACTCCGTGATTGTCAACGACAAGAAAGGAGTGGAGACGGGTGACGAGGTATTGGATAGAATACGGGACATAGCGGGAGAAGGCGGGGAATGGATTCGTATTGAAAAAGTTAGGAAAACCCGGGACAGAAAATTAATATTGAGTTGCAAAACAAAAGAGGGTAAAGAAAAATTAAAACAAAGAATAAACAACATCGATAAACTTGAAGTCAAGGACATTGATAATAAAAACCCCCTCCTTATTTTTAAACACGTAATTAAGTGCAACACTAATAAAGAAATAATTGAAAAAATTGTTGAACAAAATACCAAAATTATTCGAGAATTGGAGGTGGAAGACAAAAATATAGTAATCAAGTTTCGCAAAAAATCCAGGAACCCGCTGTTGGAGCATGTTGTGGCAAGCGTCCCCCCCAGGATGTGGCGTGCCGTGGTCGATGCCGGCTCAGTACGCATCGATATGCAGCGGATCCATGTGGAGGACTATTCTCCACTGGTCCAATGCTCGATGTGCCTGGGCTACGGCCACGGCAGGCGCCATTGCAGGGAGACAGTTGAGAGGTGCAGCCATTGTGGTGGGGAGCACCAGAGGGCGGCGTGTCAAAGCTGGATGGCGGGAGCCGTCCCATCGTGCCTGAACTGCCGGGCAGACCGAAGCGCGGTAAGTGATAATCACAACGCCTTCAGCTCTGCGTGTCAGGTCAGGCAAAGGTGGGAGGCTCTCGCCAGGTCCAGAATTGCATACGCGTGAGTCTGGGTTTTGTGGTATCTCGGGCGTGCCGCGGCACTCCGATTGCCAAGTTGTAATGATAGGTCATTAAACTGTGCAATTATGATAGGCATGCTGCGACACGTGCGAGAAAACCGATAAACAAGACTCGGCTCTCGTAAACAGCAATGCACAGGTGGCTCCGCACCAGTAAATAATTATTATTTGCTGACACGCAGACACGCAAAGTGCAATAGTATGTAAAATAGGATAATTATATATAAGGTATTTTATTTGGGTGATATAGTAGTTAAGTAGTTATAAGTATAAACATTTTTAAAGATTTTAACTTAATGACGGTAGAAATGAAACAAATGACGATAGTAAAATAAATTTTTTTTTGATAAGTACCCTGCAGGTATTAAATGAAGAATAAAGAATGACTAAAAAAAGCAAATCAAGCTCATAATAAATAAAAAATATAAATGTATATAAATAATGTGATTAATTAAATGTTTAGCAGTAATCATATAATAAGGAGAAAGAACAAAGACGTGGCAGAACGAGAGTAATGATAGTACTAAATTGTTATTAAATA